>NC_092741.1:15997344-16297344 GCF_047496795.1 Chiloscyllium punctatum | reverse complement strand
ACCACCTCACTCACTACGCACACATACGTACACTTTCTCATACTCACAACCTCCAACCCAGACAGACAGACAAAGACCTACATGCACACATATATTTTGTGGGGTGAATTTGTACTTGCAGGGTTACATTGTACTTTGCTCAAAAACTGCATGCATTCATGTAAAACTCTGTTATCTCACTTTTTAGATTAGAATCAATCTAAACATCAGGTCATAGACAGAACACAGGGGGCTATCACCTTCACCATATTGTCCAGATATCACCCATTGTTACAGCTAACCTGAGAATGCAACTTTTTAAAAAAAGGTTTTGTGATTTACACATGAAAGAAGTGAAACTATCATGGTATTCAAAAAGATGAAAGACTCAACAGACAATCAATTTTTCAATGTATAATTTCAGTTACATCACACTGTAACTTTTTGCTATAAATTCTGTGTGTTCGGATTGAGCCCTCCACTATCACCTGATGAAGAAGCGATGCTCTGAAAGCTAGTGTGCTTCCAATTAAACCTGTTGGACTATAACCTGGTGTTGTGTGATTTTTAACCAAAATTGGAGGTAGTGGACAGCAAAGAAGGTTACCTCAGATTACAACAGGATCTTGATCAGATGGGCCAATGGGCTGAGGAGTGGCAGATAGAGTTTAATTTAGATAAATGTGAGGTGCTACATTTTGGAAAAGCAAATCATGACAGGACTTATATACTTAATGGTAAGGTCCGAGGGAGTGTTGCTGAACAGAGACCTTGGAATGCGGGTTCATAGCTCCTTGAAAATAGAGTCGCAGGTAGATAGGATATTGAAGCAGGCATTTGGTATGCTTTCTTTTATTGAACAGAGCATTGAGTATAGGATTTGGGAGGTCATGTTGCGGCTGTACAGGACATTGGTTAGGCCACTGTTGGAATATTTAATGAAATTCTGGTCTCCTCCCTATTGGAAGGATATTGTGAAACTTGAAAGGGTTCAGAAAAGATTTGCAAGGATGTTGCCAGGGTTGGAGGATTTGAGCTATAGGGAGAGGTTGAATAGGCTGGGGCTGTTTTCCCTCGAGCATCCAAGGCTGAGGGGTGACCTTATAAAGGTTTATAAATCTTGAGGGGCAAGGATAGGATAAACAGACAAAATCTTTTCCCTGGGGTGGGGGAGTCTAGAACGAGAGGGCAGAGGTTCAGGGTGAGAGGGGAAAAATATAAAAGGAGCTTAAGGGGCAACGTTTTCCATGCAGAGAGTGGTGTGTGTATGGAATGAGTTGGCAGAGAGGAAGTGGTGGAGGCCGGTACAATTACAGCATTTAACAGGCATCTGGATGGACATATGAGTAGGAAGGGTTTAGAGGGATATGGGCCATGTGCTGGCAAACAGGACTACATTAGGTTAGCATATCTGGTTGGATCAAAGGATCTGTTTCCTTGCTGTATATCTGTATGACTGTATAATTCAAATATGGTATGTTTATTCACAGCACACAATACTTCTTCAAATACCTCCAGTAAATTGGTTAAACATGATTTCACTTTGATGAAACCATGCCGACTTTTCCTGAATACTTTTGAGTTTTTCTACGTGGGTAGATATATTCTTTTAAGGATCAATTGGAACATCTTCCCAAGGACTGTAGTCATGCAAGTTTGAATGTTCTGTCAACTTGTGCAATTCTCAATACATATAATCAGACTTGTCCATGTGAACTTGACAGATGGTAATTACAACACTCACTGTATCCCTCCTTGCCAACAGAGACATTTTGTAGAAATGGAGAATCACGAAACTGAGTACATCTTTAATTTGTGGTCTGAATTACTTCTTTGTATCATGATGTCCTGCTGTCTAATCCTACTACATATGGTCTAGATTTCCATGTGCAATGTTCCCAGGAAAACAACAGCTGTGCACTTATTCATATATTCGTCATTTTTATTACTAGAATCAACTTGCATTTATTTTTCATTACATAAGCCCAAAGTATCTTCCATTCATACCTTCCCTATCTGAAATGATCCCCTGTACAAGATGAATTTATTACAAAATTGTCATTGTCTGTGGAACCTTGGTTTCAAGATGACTTTTACTCAGGTTTGAGAGTTGCTGGTAGGAGTGTTCATATGAGTGAACAGACTATTTCTTGACCAGTATATGCTTGGGGACATGGAGTTGGATGTGCCATGAGGTTTCTCCGGAGGGAAGCATTTGTTTCCTTATTTCTTTGTCTTGTTATTAAGATTTCATTACTCAAGGCATGATATAGATTGAGGGACAACTTATCACAATTTTAATAGAATTGTAGTGAGAGCAGGCATTAATGTCATTTGGCCGTGTTTTACAGAGAGCTTCAGTGTATGAAGCATCTTGTATGTCCTTCCCTGAAAAAGTGGTCAATTTAAAAGAAAATATCCTGGCCTCCTGCCAGCTGGTTTTCAGCCATCTGAACACAGAATCCAGTCCATTGGAGTTGATTTGCCCCAATTCTTGTGAAATTGACTTCAAGGATAGTTGTTTGATTGTCTTCCCATTGAATCGGGAACTGATGATGGAATTTCTTTAGCACTCTTATATGTCACTGATCAGGTCTCACAGTCGTCCAGGAGCGTGGTGATGACAATTGTCCCTACACTAGAACTTTTAATTTATGGAGGTCTGTGTTGTCAAAACACTTGTAGAAGCTGCGGAGGTCTGTGAAGTACGTAACATATATGCTGTCCTTTAACAGCTATGGAGGAGGTGGAATGTTAGATTCATGTACAGCGTGGTTGGATGGGTTTTGTTTTGCCAACAGACCTAATTTCTGACGATATCGAGGGTTTTTTAAAATCTGCTGTAACGTGGACAAACAGTATAGAAAGTAATGTTAATGCAAACTTTAAAATAAAAATAAGCAGCTCCCTGCGCTTTACCAAGTTTACTGGCAAGAGATAGCAGCAAAATGAAAATCGCCTTCGGTGAACGCTTCAGTAATTGTAATAATTTATATGGAGAGAGGGCGCTCAGTGATGGAGATCCCGCTAAAATGGCCGCCAACACCATCCCGCGCGGCTCCTCCATGAACAATAGTCACGTCTCTCCCCCACTCCGCACCACGTGCAGGGCGGAACTAAAGTGCGGGCAGCAGCGGCCGGGAGACAGTTATCAGGCAGGGCACAGCGCCTGGGCTATAAAGGCGACATCTTTTCCGGTGCCTGCGCATTTCTGCTGCAGCCACAAGCAAATTCGGTGGGCGATTGATAGACTGTGTGTTTTTTTTCCTTTTCTTCCCCCACCCGCTGGCAGTAGTGTGCTGGGTTGTTTAAAAACCCGCCAAAATGACCGAGGACGGAAAGCTATTCATTGGCGGCCTAAGTTTCGACACGGATGAGCAGGCTCTGGAGGCTGTCTTCTCCAAGTATGGGGAGGTGATCGACGCTCGAGTCATCAAAGACAAGACCACCATGGCGTCCCGAGGCTTCGGCTTCGTTACCTTCGAGAACCCGGACGACGCCAGGGACGCGCTAAAAGCCCTCAACGGCCATTCACTCGACGGCCGCCAAATCCGGGTGGATCACGCTGAGAAGAAATCGGGTGACGGCGGCTACGGAGGAGGCCGCGGGGCGGGTGGCGGTTACCGCCGCGGTGGCGGCTACGGCGGTTATGGCGGCGGAGGCGGCTACGGTGGATACGGTGGTGGTGGAGGAGGAGGCTACAGCAGCTATGGTGGCGGGAGCTACGCTGGAGGCTCCGGCTACAGGCAGTACAACAGCAGGGGAGGAGGCGGCGGCGGCTCCCGTGGCGGCAGCAGCTACGATCGATACGGCTCCAACAGATAGGAAGGAGAGCTCGGGGCAGCCAAACACTTTCCAGGCCGGCATGATCAATCAGAGGCCGCTTGCCGTTTCTGAAGGGACTTTTTTTTTGGGACGAACGCTGTCTAATCTCTTGAATTCAATCTTTCTTCTTCGGGACGCGCTCTAACTTCCCCCTACCCCGCCCACTCGCATATTCTATGTCGCAGTAAAAAAAAAGGTTTTTTTTCCAGTCCAGCTGGGGGTTGTGTTCCGAAACCTCATTCCTATTTTGTTCCGAGTCCCTTTGTTTTCCCCGTCCACAAGGACTACTTTCCATGTAGCACATGTTACTTTTGCAGCTTAAAATGATTTTTTTTTACGAAACAGGGTAAGTTGCTACTCTGTACATCACTGCAGCTTTACCTCCGGTTTAGTATTTTCTCGCTAATGTCTTGGAGAGACTTTATATTTTGCTGCTCGGTGGTACTGCCCCCACATTCCATTTTGTTCATTTTTTTTTTAGGTTCAGGTGCCTTTTTTGGTTTTAAAATGGCGCGTTCACCTCGTGCAGACTCTAGCAATGTGCGCCAGCACCCCACCCACCACCTTTTCTTTTTTTTTGTTTCCGACCCCCCCCCCCGCCCATAGCTGGCCTGAGTAAGATGTCGGGCCGCCAGGGTGCATGAGCGAGTCGCTTACTGCATTTTACGTCTAAACTGAGACGGGCGCCAACCTTGGCCCGATTTTGGAACTGGGATCGTTTTTGTTTAAGTTGCCAGTTTCAGTTTGAAAGTGGGGAACGCACATCTGGTCGTTTGTTTTTGAAACGGTAAATTGCGAAATCACTACCAATTTGAAATTCCTGTTCGCGTAAAATGTTTAACTCACCATGCTTTAACCCACCGCAGAAGGTTAACAATCTGTATTGATTCGGGGCGGGGACACTAATAGCACGGACTCAGTTGTATTTTTGCCTGACCACTATGGGTGGAATTTTACAATCTGAACTGCTTTCTATAATAAACCTTGATTGGTGCCAGTTTAGGACACCACTGGTGGTTTGGCCTCCACTTAATTATCTAGTTAGAAATCTACAGTGAGGTATTATGCCAACCTCTTCAAAACTACACAACCTCTTTTCTTTGATCCGATTATTGAGTTTTTTAAATCGAATACTGGTAGAAAGTTGAAAGCTGTTTCTATTGAATCTTCATGAGTTAGCATGGACTGTTTTTGTACAAAAAAAACTTGCCGCTTTGGAGACTGATGTCAAATGGAAAATAAAATGTTGAAATATTCAGTTGATGTCTGTATTAAGCTTTCTTTTTAGAAATCAAATGTTTAATTCTGAAGTGGGCTGTGAGCTCAAAGGAGCATCTCCACTGGAAATGTTCATTTCTGTTCTATCCACAGGTTCTGCCTGGACTGCTGACTTTCCAGAGTCTGCAGTATTGTGTATTCTGCATAAAATGTGCTGAGTTCATGGGTGAACATACAAGTTGAGTGCCAGTAACCTGCTGGCTCCACTGGGAGCAAGAATCTTGGAAATCTCAGCCGGCCATTAAGCCATTACCCCACTGGTTATATGGGCACTACTTCTGAGTTCAGAACCATAAGGATGGGTAATCCACCAGGCAATGTGCTGAAGAAACTGGCTGCATTGAATCTATGCGGGTATAATAAAATTTCCAGTAAGTACACTTAATTGTTGCTAACTTTTGAACACTGACTTGTTCAGAAGCTGCCTGTTGGTTATAATTGTAACATTTGAATACAATTAATCTGTTTGCTCTTGTACAATCCAAGTTTACCTGGCCTGTTCTCTTTTGTTCTTTGGCCTAATCAAATACTATTGTCACCTTTTTCCTGAACTCTAATATAGAAATAATCCAAACCTTCTCGGTAAAATAGCTTTAAATCTACAATAAACTATCACTTGCACTTGAATCTTTTTTTTTAAATCGCTGTTGGAAGCAGTATGCTCTTACACCACTCTTGTAATCTTAATTCAGATTTTAACCTGATCAAAGCAGTATTCTAACTCCATTCCATTTGGAAATGTGGCATTAGTTTGTGGCTTTTGATGTCCAGCTTTTCAAACACCACTATTCTTGCTAATCTTGGAGTTGTGCAGTTTTTGCTTCATGATAGCGAATGTTTGAATTTGTGGCTCCCAGGTTTGTGCAGTTTGTTAATTTAATCCCACCAGGCAGTAGCTGCTTGTAGTTCCAAAATGTTGCCTTAAATATCCAACTTGAAGTTCGTATCCAATCTGTTTCCACTGCTTTTCATGTCTTCGTGATCATCTCTGCTCTGGTAATTGCTCTTGTCTCAGAAGTTTGTTCCGGCCATATTCCCATTATTGTCCCTCGCCCACACAACTTTGCATGAGAGGTTGAAGTAATAGCTTCTCATGGATAGAACATAGAACAATACAGCACAGAACAGGCCCTTCGGCCCACGATGTTGTGCCGAACTTCTATCCTAGATTAAGCACCCATCCATGTACCTATCCAAATGCCGCTTAAAGGTCGCCAATGAAGCTGACTCTACCACTCCCTCGGGCAGCGCATTCCATGCCCCCACCACTCTCTGGGTAAAGAACCCACCCCTGACATCTCCCCTATACCTTCCACCCTTCACCTTAAATTTATGTCCCCTTGTAACACTCTGTTGTACCCGGGGAGAAAGTTTCTGACTGTCTACTCTATCTATTCCTCTGATCATCTTGTAAACCTCGATCAAGTCACCCCTCATCCTTCGCCTTTCCAACGAGAAAAGGCCGAGAACTCTCAACCTATCCTCGTACGACCTACTCTCCATTCCAGGCAACATCCTGGTGAATCTTCTCTGCACCCTCTCCAAAGCTTCCACATCTTTCCTAAAGTGAGGCGACCAGAACTGCACACAGTACTCCAAATGTGGCCTAACCAAAGTCCTGTACAGCTGCAACATCACCTCACGACTCTTGAATTCAAGATGTTACAGCTTCAGTTCAGCTGGTGAAACCCTCAACAAAGTATTTACTAACTCTGAACACAAAAGTAATATCTTGGCTGTTATACTGTGTACACACCTCTAAAACGTCTGAAAACTGTTAGTGAGCCTGCCTTTTCAGGATGTGGAGTTGCAGGTTTAAGTAGATGAGAAATTGCTTCTCAAATTGACTAAGTGGGACATCAAATCTTAAGGTATTGGTAACTTTTTAATCAAGGCATTGAGAAGGCAGATGAGTTGAGCTGAAGCAGGAGAGATCAGTGATCAATTAAATTGAGTGGGCTCAAAGGGCTGAATTATCTATTCCTGATTTTACCCTTTATAAAGGTGAATAAAAGTCTTCAGGTAATATGGGCTGGCAAATTTTTAAAATGCAGAATGGAAAAACATTGGCAGACTTGCATGGGGATGTTGAATAATGTGCACCAGTTCCTTTTTTTTTGAGGTTAGACTCACCAAAGGACTCATAATTTCTAGTGCATGGATTTGAGGAACCATGATGATTGAAGATAAAGGGTACATGTTGCAATAATTAGTGGAGTCCAGAAATTAAGCTTTTAAGCCAAAAATGCATTACACAAGCTGTCAGTGAGCAGTCTTGATAAGAAACCAAAGCACACAATATATGCCATCTTCTATTAGTGATTTCCTTCCTTGGGAAAATGTGACTGGGACATTAAAAGGTAAATGTTCAATGTTACACTGCAACATCAAACAGTAGGCAGAGAACCAAAGTGGGAAACGTTTTCCCTTGATAGAAGGTACAGCCTTCAAGATAGAAACCGGAAAAGACAAGATTCAAGAGAAATTCCTATGGTTGGTGGCTCTCAAAGTAGAGGGTATAGTCTGAACTGGGTCAGACCATTGAAGATATTAGGAAGAGTACACAAGATGGTGGCAGTTTTGTAGCTCTTTGCAAAAATTGCAGTTTATATTGGATCATTTTTTAAACTTTGATTTAAAAAGGTTCTGTGATGCTGAGGTATGAGCCAAAAGCAGATAGATGTCACAGCTGAACCATAACCTATTGGTGAAACTGCCTTGGCTAAATGGATTAATTTTCTTTTTAGGTAGAACAAGTCTGCTGTGGGAAAACAGTAATGGGAGTAGTTGGACTAAAGGCTGACTGGTTTTGTGAATCTGGTAAATTTTGGCTGTGGGGATTGTGATGTGCTGTCAAATGTCTCCTTTTTCTGGAAAAGGAACTATTGGATTGAAAGTAGAAGGCTAAGGAAGCTAAAGGCCAATTGAATTTCCAATTAAAAATATGGAATCTGGTGGCAATAGCAGGGCACTTGCCTACAGTGATCTGATTAGAATCCACATGGTTTGGTGAAATAGTCAGGTTGACCAAGTTTAGTTGACATGGTAGCTGAAAGCATGTCTACAGGTAGTGTTTAGATTTCTAGAGGCATTTGATATGGTGTCACATCCTTACTAAGGCCAGCAGTGTGTTTTGGTGCCATCATTGCCTGATTAAGCACCTGCTTCCCAATCTTGTAACCATGCAGACATTGATCTGCCTTGAGTTTGCACCCAATATCACTTCTCCACATATTTAATCTGCCGTTCATTTGCCCCCTCAACTTGTCCAACACTCTGAAGCATCTCTGCACCTTCCTCAATTCACCCTCTTATCCAGTTATGTCTGAAAACTTGGAAATATTGCATTGTTTCATCCGCTAAATGGTTAATAGTAATAAACCTAGGGATCTGAGCATTAATCCCTGCAGTATTCCAAGCAGTCAACTTACATTTTAGTAAATAATTTAATCCTATTGTCTCTTACACTGGTACCTCTTGAATAACTAATAGTATCCTCAGTTCTGCTGTTAGATGTTTATAGACTGTAGCATTTTATTTGACAAATATTGGGCTGAACGTTTGAGGCTCCTGGGTCCATACTTAATCGAAGGATAAAACCAAGATTGTGGATGGGGGCCAGGATGTGGCTTGACAGAACAGGGTCTTAGAGGACTGTTCCTCTTGGTGGTGATACAGCTTTTTGTTTAAAATGACTTGTCATTTATTGGTCAATAGCAGTGTTCCTTGTGCAACTGAATGCCTGTGCTCAGTGCATTCTGAGCAGATTGTTAGCAGCATTGACTTCAGTTATACAGGTTGGTCCTGAAGAGGTTTACACTAATTGCTGTGGTGGTTAGTTGTAGTGTTTCTAAGTTAGTGATCAAGGCTCAGTTACCATTATCTGGTCTGTTAATGGTTTAGTGACAAGGATAGCCCTCCAGCTTTGTCATTCTCCATTGTTTTTATCTGCTTTGTTGCTGTAACAATGTGACAGCACTTACATAACATCACCAGAGTGTGGACTTTGAGCATCCTGCCACCAACCCCTGACCCCACCCATTGAATAGGTTAAGTGGAACAAAGGTAATGTTTAGTTTGCTTTATTTGTTTTAGATGACTATTATAAATCTGTCACTTTTTACTGCACCCCTCAACTTCATCCTGTTATCGCTCTATGACTATATTTGGTTTCCAGTCATGCAAAGTAATGGCTTGAGTCAGATGTACAACATGGAAACAGACTCTTTGGTCCAACTCATCCATGCTGACCAGATATCCCAACCTAATGTGGTCCTGTTTGCCAGCACTTGGCCCATATCCCTCAACCCTTCCTAGTCATATACCCATTCAGACACCTCTTAAATGCTACCAGCCTCCCACTTCCTTTGGCAGCTTCTTCCATACACATACAGCCCTCTGTATGAAAAAGTTGCCCCTTGGGTTTCTTTCATATTTTCCCCCTCTCTCCCTAATCATATGCCCTCTAGTTCTGACTCCCCCACTCTAGGGAAAAATATTTACCCTATCCACGCCCCTCATAATTTTGTAAACCTCTAAGGTCACCCCTCAGCCTCCGCTCCAGAGAAAACAGCCCCAGCCTGATCAGCCTCTCCTAATAGCTCAAATCCTCCAACCCTGGCAACATCCTTGTAAATCTTTTCTGAATCCTTTCATGTTTCATGACATCCTTCCGATAAGGAGACCAGAATTGCGCACAATATTCCAACAGTGGCCTTAGCAATGTCCTGTACAGCCGCAACATGACCTCCAACTGTTGTAATCTATGCTCAGCCTAACTTTCAAGGGGCTATAAATTGTTCAGCAACATTCCCTAGACCTTACCATTAAGTGTATAAGTCCTGCTTGGATTTGATTTGCTAAAATGAAGCACCTAATTTACTGGGATTAAACTCCACCTGCTGCTTCTCAGCCCATTGGCCCATCTGGTCCAGATCCTGTTGTAATCTGAGGCCCTGTATAACTCTGGCCTCCTGAGTATCCCAGATTTTTTTAATAGCTGTGCCTTCTGTACAGGTTGTAATGTCAAGAATTTCCTCAAACCTCCCTCCTTAAGATGCTCCTTTTTAAAGCCTATCTCTGACTGCACTTAATAGCACAAATGTTGTCATAGGTTTAACTTTATAAACTCTTATAATTGCTGTAGAAAAAGTGCATTTTTCCTTCTGTAGGGCAATTGGAGCAGTTGCACATGGCTTACATAGAAAAAAAATCTACTTCCTAATCTCCAGACTTTAAATCCTGTGGGGTCTTGTATGTTTTCAGTGGGTTATTTTTTTCTGACCCCCCCCCCCCGGGGTGCAGGCTTGGCTTGGCCTAGCCAGTCTGCTTTCCATTGGATGTTCTCTGCCAGGGAGGAACTATAAACTTTCTGAATTGCTGTTTTGCCATCCTTGGCAATTAAGGGTATAAAATCAAATTACTACCAATTAAACTAGTTTTACTACAATTTAAGACCCAGGGTGTGTCTCAGGGCTTTGCCAGCCTCTCTTGTTCAAGCAACTTTACCAGTAATGGTGATTTTTAGATTGCTTCCCTAGTGTGGAAACAGGCCCTTCGGCCCAACTAGCCCACACTGACCCTCCAAAGAGCAACCCACCCAGACCCCATTCCCCTACTCCTTACTAATGCACCCAATCACTATTTAGCATTCCAATTCACTTGGCCTGCACATCTTTGGACTCTGGAAAGAAACCAGAGCACCCGGAGGAAACCCACACAGACACTGGGAGAAGGTGCAAACTCCATGCAGACAGCTACCTGAGGCTGGAATCAAACCTGGGTCCCTGGTGCTGTGAGGCAGCAGTGCTAATCACTGTGCTGCCCTTATTTCAAATTTCTCATTTTGCTTTATTTTCAGGTATCTTTGTAAGCTGCTTGCTGTATTTAGTGGGGAAAAAGATGCAATGTACCTTGTCAACATCTGAGACAGCATTTGCTTCAGTTCATTCTTTTCCAATTCAGATATTGGTAGCAACTTATTTGTTCCATCATTTAGATGTTGCTCACTAATCAGGTTAAGATCCCAAGAAAACAATCTTCTCATCTGTCATCTTTGATTTTGTGCATCTCCCTTGTGGCTCAGTGATTAGCATTGCTGCCTCAGCACCAGGGACCTGGGTTTGATTCTAGCCTCTGGTGACTGTATAGAGTTTGTTTATTCTCCCCAGGTCTGGTGGGTTTCCTCCAGGTGCTCCAGTTTCCTCCCACAATCTAAAGGTGTAGATTAGGTGAATTGGCAATGTTAAATTGCCTTGAGCGTTTAATGGATGTGTAAGTTAGAGCATTAGCCACGGGTAAATAGAGTAATGGGTTTGGGTGGGAGACTAGAGTGTCAATGTCAACTTGTTTGGCCAAAGGGCCTGTTTCCACACTTGTAGGGGTTCTAAGATTCTTTCAGTCTGATAGTTTAGCCATCCTTGGTCTTTCTCACTGGAATGAATGTTTGCATAAATAACTTTAGTCTGTTCTGCAACGCTACTAACTTTTTAGCTTGGTTTCCTATTTTATTCCTATTTTCTGTCGGACCCATACCTTTTTTTGTTTTGGTTAAAACAGTCTGAGACCTAAATTTGAAATTTGTTAGCTTTTTCAACCTAAATATTGATTGCAGTTATTGTGGTGCTCAAGCTGTAGAATTTTATCTAGTTGCTTATTACTAAGTCTGGAATAGCATGCTCCAAGTTGGCTTTTGAACATATTGCTGTAATACATTACCCAATTACAAGAACTAATTTTCTAGGCTACCTTTATCAACTCAATTTGCCAATCTGCATGGAGCTTTAAGTCACCCATGGTTACAGTTCTTGTGGTGGGTAAGTGAGCAAATTACCTTTAATTCAACTGCTTAAGAAATCTCTCTCAAGGCTGTACTGAAACAATCATTTTAACTTTATTGCATGTAGCAACCTAAATAAGAACCATCTAGCAAACTTCACAAGCCAACTTTGACTAATACCCAATTCATCATGGAATTTGATCATGGAATTTTCCAGTGTCAGTCTGGAAGCTTTCTGGGTTCAATCTCGAGCAGAATTAGATAACAGCACTGCACAAAGGTGGAGATTTGATTATTGTACAGATTTGTCTTCCAGGTTATTGATTCATGATATTAATTCTTTGAAATTATTACAAGTTTGCACTTTGCTGCCATATCAAAGTAGGTTCCTTCTGCCATTTGGCTTTAATTTGAAGGCACCACTTTCTTAATTTCTTCTCCAGGGCATTTCTTGTCCTTTTGGCAATAAAGCATCCAATTTATCAAGCAAGTGTCAAAGCAATTTGATTTACATAACTTCCACTCTTCCTTTGGCAGATGTGACTAATTGCTTTCAATTCTTGTATGAGTTTGTCCCTGCCATTTACCTAGCCATAACTGTCTGGAATAGCTAATTCTTTCCATCAGTAAAGCTTTGTTTTCATTCATTGACATTCTGAAGACTACAATTTCTCTCATGCCCCATTATCTCTTCTGCTGTCTCCTGCAAAGTAACTAATATTGAATCTGCAAACCATTCCCACAAGTGACTTGTTATCCTTTTTTGAGATAAGGAATAGAAGACACTATAACAAAATTCAGTGAGACTTAAAGATTAAATTGCAATGAAGAACAAAACTAACTTACAAATGACCATGGATGAGTCAGATAATGAATCAAACTTTTAGACAGATGGAGTTCATCATAGATACATGCGGTTATCCATTTGGGTGGAGAAATCAAAGGCAACTTCTCTAAATGGAGAGAAACTTGTAGTGATTTGCAGAAGGATGTGTCCTGAGTAAGAATTGCAGGAAACTATGTAGTTACAGCAGGTAATGAGGAAAACACAATTTTGACATCTGACTAAAGGAACAAGATAGGAAGTGTTACTGCAACTGAACAATGCATTAGTGTGCCAGCCTGAGTGTTGTGAACAATTTTAGTTCCCTTGATCTAGATGTATTGGAGGAGGTTAAGTAGATTTGATTTCCTGAGATGGGGGTTTGTCTTAGTGGTACAACATGGAAACAATTCATTCTGTGACCATGTATCCAAACGAATCTAGCCCCACCTGCCAGCACCCAGCACATATCCTTCCAAACCCTTTCTATTCATATACCCATCCAGATGCCTTTTTTAAATATTGCAATTGTACCAGTCTCTCCACTTCCTGTAGCAGCACATACACACAACACCCTCTGTAGGAAAAAGTTACCTCTTACACCCCTTTTTTAAAAAATCTTGTCCCTCACCATAAACCATGTCTCTAGCTTTGGACTCTTCTTTCCCCTGCCCCATCCCAAGAAAAGACCACATACAGGTGCAACATGATCTCCAACTCCTATATTCAGTGCTGACTAATAAAGGTGGGTCTTGAGATGGGTGGGGTTAGGTTAAATGTCCAACACCAGTAAAGGCGTATGTACAAAATGCCTTCACTATTGTCTACCTGTGACTCTGCTTACAAGGAACTATGAACCTGCACACCAAGGTCTAGTTGTTCAGCAACACTCTCTCCAGGACTTAGACACTTTAATGGCAAAGTTCTGCTAAGATTTGAATTTTTTTCCCCAAATGTAGCACCTCACATTTAAACACCATCTGCCAGTCCTTGGCTCATTGCCTGTTTGATCAAGATGCCACTGTATTGAGGTAAGCTTCACTGTTCAATATACCTCTAATTTGGGTGTCATCTGCAAACATAACCATTCACATCCAAATCATTCACATAAATGTCAATGCAGTGGACCTAGTACTGGTCACAGGCCTCCAATCTGAAAAGCAGCCCTCCACACCTGTCTCTTGGCTTCAAGCCAATTTAGTATCAAATGGTCAGCTCTTCCCTGGATTCCATGATCTAACCTTTTGCTAATCACTTGAGTAATTGAGTCCTATGTTTTTTGTTTCAATAAATATAGATGCTAAAGGGTGTTGATAAAACAGATGGAGTATATTCCCCTTGAGGGACCAGAGTTTGGTTAAGGGCCGACTCCTTTAATGAAAGGAAATTACTTCTCACAAAGGGTCGTGAGTCTACTACAGTGTAGTGGATGATGGAATTCACTACTACAGTGTAGTGGATGATGGGTTTTTCAAGTTGAGTTGAAGGGTATGCGAGGGCAGCAAAGTGAAGTTGAGGTAAAGATCAGGTACCACATGGTCAAAAGGGTAAAGCAGGTTTGAAAGCTGAATTTGTCAAAATAAACATAGAACATAGAAAAATACAGTGCAGTACAGGCCCTTTGGCCGTCGATGTTGCACCGATCAAAGCCCAACTAATCTACACTAACCTACTATCCTCCATATGCCTATCCAATGCCTGTTTAAATGCCCATAAAGAGGGAGAGTCCACCACTGCTACTGGCAGGGCATTCCATGAACTCAAGACTCTGAGTAAAGAATCTACCCCTAACATCTGTCCTATACCTACCACCCCTTAATTTAAAGCTATGCCCCCTCATAATAGCTGACTCCATACGTGGAAAAAGGTTCTCACGGTCAACCCTATCTAAACCCCGAATCTTCTTGTACACCTCTATCAAGTCACCCCTAAACCACCTTGTCTCCAATGAGAACAGCCCCAAGTGCCTCAGCCTTTCCTCATACGATCTTCCTACCATACCAGGCAACATCCTGGTAAACCACCTCTGCACCCGTTCCAGTGCTTCCACATCTTTTCTATAGTATGGCGACCAAAACTGCACACAATACTCCAGATGCGGCTGCACCAGAGTCTTGTACAACTGCAACATGACCTCAGGACTCAAACTCTCTTCCTCTACCAATAAAAGTCAGTATGCCAAATGCTGCCTTTACTGCACTATTTACCTGGGTGGCAACTTTCAGAGATCTGTGTACATGGACACCAAGATCCCTCTGCTCATCCACACTACCAAGTATCTGACCATTAGCCCAGTACCCCATCTTTTGATTACTCTTACCAAAGTGAATCACCTCACACTTACCCACATTGAACTCCATTTGCCACCTTTCTGCCCAGCTCTGCAGCTTATCTATATCCTGCTGTAACCTGACACATCCTTCCTCACTGTCAACAACTCCACCGACTTTTGTATCATCCGTAAACTTGCTCACCCAACCTTTTATCCCCTCCTCCAGGTCATTTATAAAAATGACAAACAGCAATGGTCCCAAAACAGATCCTTGCGGAACACCGCTAGTAACGGCACTCCAAGATGAACCTTTACCATCAACTACTACCCTCTGTCCTCTTCCAGCCAGCCAATTCCTAATCCAAACCTCCAACTCTCCCTCAATGCCCTTACCTCCATTTGAGGTGAGGGATGCCATGGTCATCTCTGCTGATTACACTTGCAGGAAGTGCACCCATCTCCAGCTCCTCCAAGACTGGAGCTGGGGTTGGATGAACTTAGGACCATTCGGGAGGCAGAGGGGGGTCATAGATCGGAGCTTTAGGAAAGTAGTAACTCCAAAGATTGCAGACAGATGGGTGACTGGGAGGAAGCAGCCAGTGCAGGGACCCCCTGCAGCTGTTCCCCTCAAGAACAAGTATACTGTTTTGGATACTTGGGGGGGAGGGGGGGGGTGAAACTGATCAGGGGTAAGCAATGGGGTTCAGGCCTCTGGCATGGAGCCTGTCCTTGTTGCTCAGAAGGGAAGGGTGGGTGAGAGCAGAGAAATAGTTATTGGGGACTCGATAGTTCGGGGTACAGATAGGCAGTTTTGTCGGGGTGAGAGACTCACGTTTGCTATGTGGCCTCCCAGGTGCAAGGGTATGTGACGTCTCTGATAGTGTTTTCCTGGTCCTTGAGGGGGAGCAGCCCGAAGTTGTGGTCCACATTAGCACCAACAACATAGGTAGAAGGAGGGCTGAGGATGGTAGGCAGGCTTTCAGGGAGCTAGGTTGGAAGCTCAGTTAGAACAAACGTTGTCTCTAGTTTGTTACCCGTGCCACGTGGTAGCAACTCAAGGACTAGGGAGAGAGAACAGTTCAATGTGTGGCTACAGGGATGGTGCAGGAGGGAGGGGTTCTGGTATCTGGATAACTGGGGTTCTTTCTGGGGAAGGTGGGACCTCTATAAACAGAATGGTCTACACCTGAACGTGAGGGGCACCAGTATCCTTGGGGGGAGGTTTGCTAGTGCTTTTGGGGGGGGTTTAAACTAACTCTGCAGGGGCATGGGAACCTAGACTGTAGCTTTAGGGTGCAGGACCTGGAGTGTAGGGAGGTTAGGAACATGGCATCAATATCAAAGGAGGGTGCCTGTAAACAGGAAAGTGGCTTGAAGTGTGTATACTTCAATGCCAGAAGTATACGAAATAAGGTAGGTGAACTCTCAGCGTGGATTGGTACCTGGGATTTCAATGTTGTGGCTATTACGGAGACATGGGTAGAACAGGGACAGGATTGGCTGTTGCAGGTTCCAGGGTTTAAATGTTTTAGTAGGGTCAGAGGTGGGGGTAAAAGAGAGAGCTGTGGCATTGCTTGTCAAAGATTGTATTACAGCGGTGGAAAGGACGATGGATGAAGACTCGCCATCTGAGGTAGTTTGGGCTGAGGTTAGGAATCGGAAAGGTGAGGTCACCATGTTCGGAGTTTTCTATAGGCCTCCTAATAGTCCAAGAGATGTAGAAGAAAGGATTGAGAGGATGATTCAGGAGTCTCACTTCTGTTGTGGGCAAAGTCTTAGAGAATTGTAAGGGATAGGATTTACAAACCTCTGGATAGGAATAATGTGATCAAGGATAGTCAGCATGGTTTTGTGAAGGGCAGGTCGTACCTCACAAACCTTATTGAATTCTTTGAGAAGGTGACTAAGGAAGTGGACGAGGGTAAAGCAGTAGGTGTGGTGTATATGGATTTTAGTAAGGTGTTTGATAAGGTAAACCATCTGTTCTTTCACAGCAGGTGATCTCACTATTTTAGAAACCACATCCTCCAGCTTGACTATCACCTTTTCCATTTCATTATGTTGGCATCAATGGGTACATTAGCAGTAGCCTATTCCATACCCACAAGGCCATAAATATGGGAACCTGAGTAAGCCATTCACCCTGTAAACATACCATCTGATCCTCTTGTCCATTTGTTAGCCTTTTTCTCCATAGCTTCATTCCCCGACTAATCAGGAATCTCTCAACCTTTAATGCAAGGTAGCCCTGCAAAGCTGTGGTGAGGAATTCTGAAGGCTCAACCCTCAAGAAATTTTTCCCCATCTCACTCTAGTTGTTGCTTGTTAATTCTGAAGCTCTGCCATTGGTGCAAGACACTTCCCCTGAAGGGTAGCCTCCTTTCTGCATATGATTTGTCAAGCCCCTTAATCTTATGTTTTAATGAAATTACTTCTCATTCTTCCAGTAGAATCTCATCCTGTTTAACCTTTGCTAATCATATGTTTTTATACCAGGGATCAACTGCTTCCAATGAATAATATTTCATTAATGGAACCAAAACTGCTCAAAATACTCAACTTGGTTTCACCAGCACCATGTACAATTGCGATACACTTCCTACTCTTGTGCTTCAACTCCCTTGAAATAAGGGCCAATATTCCATTACCCTCCTTATTAATGCTGTACCAGTTAAAGTAGAGATATGAGACATGCCCAAGAATCCCTTATGGACTCAGATGTGTAAGCCTCTCTTGGTTTGTCCTGGAGTTTGTTCTTTTTGGATAAGTGAAAGACAATAAATTGTAAGGGAGAAAGGTTAACTGACAGGTCTGTGTACGCTTGACTAATCACTCAATCATCATAGAGATGTACAGCATGGAAACAGACCCTTTGGTCTAACCCGTTCATGTCGACCAGATATCCCAACCCAATCTAGTCCCACTTGCCAGCACCTAGCCCATATCCCTCTTAAACCCATCCAAATGCCTCTTAAATGTTGTAATTGTACCAGCCTCCACCACATCCTCTGGCAGCTCATTCCAAACACTTACCACCCTCTGGAAAAAGTTGCTCTGTAGGTCTCTTTCTATCTTCCCCTCTCTCACCTATGCCCTCTAGTTCTGGACTCCCTGACCCCAGGGAAAAGACTGTCTATTTATCCTATCCATGCCCCTCATTTTGTAAACCTCTGTAAGGGCACCCCTCAGCCTCCAACACTCCAGGGAAAACAGCCCCAGCCTGTTCAGCCTCTCCCTATAGCTCAAATCCCCCAACCCTGCCAACATCCTTGAAAGGGTTCAGAAAAGATTTACAAGTTTCGCAACCTCTTTCTGATAGGAAGGAGACCAGAACTGTACACAATATTCCAACAGTGGCCTCACCAATGTCCTGTACAGCCACAGCATGACACCATATATGCTTCCTTCTTTTTCTTAACCAAACCCCCAATTTCTTCAGTCATCCAGCATTCCCTATACCTACCAGGCTTTCCTTTCACCCTAACAGGAATATACTTTTTCTGGATTCTCGTTATCTCATTTCTGAAGGCTTCCCATTTTCCAGCCATCCCTTTACCTGCGAACATCTGCCCCCAATCAGCTTTTGAAAGTTCTTGCCTAATACTGTCAAAATTGGCCTTTCTCCAATTTAGAACTTCATCTTTTAGATCTGGTCTATCCTTTTCCATTGTTATGTTAGATCTAATAGAATTATGGTCACTGGCCCCAAAGTGCTCCCCCACTGATAGCTCAGTCACCTGCCCTGCCTTATTTCCCAAGAGTAGGTCAAGTTTTGCACCTTCTGTAGTAGGTATATCTGCATACTGAATCAGAAAATTGTCTTGTACGCACTTACTTAACACATTCCTCTCCATCTAAACCCTTAACACTATGGCAGTCCCAGTCTATGTTTGGAAAGTTAAAATCCCCTTCCATAGTCACCCTATTATTTTTACAGGCCCTAAGCCATTCATCAGGTGGGAAAACATACCCAGCTGAGCTAGGTGCCTGCTAGTGAGATAAACTCCTATCATAAAGAGCTACCCGTCTGAGCTAATTGGAGAGTTCATAAGGTAACCTTGCACAGCTCACATGTCAAATACAATTATTTTACAAAATGGCTTCTCAGCAAAGAGGGCAAACTTTTGACCATAAAATGGCTTCCTGATGCATGGTGTCAGAATCTTTTCAATGTTGGGCTTAGAATTGCTTTTTTTTTCACTAAAAAGTGAAGCGCAGACTCCTTATTTTTTTAAAGCACTGAATTATTCTGTCCCTGAGGCTGAGGTGTTACCGTAAGGTTGCATTTAAACTGATTCATTAGTTTTCAAATTAAACATGCTTTTTTTCAGGGTTGTGATTCAAATTCAAATAAGACACGATCTGATTAGTTAGAACTGACAGTGGGGCGGTCTGTAGAATGGTCTGCAAGAATAGCAAGTAAATTAAAGCTTCATCAATATTACTTTTTTTTTTCAGTTTATATTTAATATCCGGTAATGGCTACTCAATCATAAAGTCCCAAAATGCAATTAAGTTCAATCCATAGCAGGTAAGCACTAAAAGTTAACTTTCTACTGGATTCAACAGCCTTAGCACTAAAATGGTCTCTGTCTAGCGTCCCTTTGAACTCTCAAGTTAGGGTCTTGTAACAGCAAGATGTTTTTATGTCTGCCCCACTTGCAAGGCATAATAAGAATCCATTATAATTGACAAGATCTGACCGTCATTTACAAGGCTTTTGATAGTACTGAGTTTTGTTTCAGGGTCAGAATCAAACCGTCATTAATTTTATAAGGGAACAGCATGCATGTTATCACGCTGTGTCCTGTTTACACAGGTTCACTAATGCTAAGGCAACTGTTCTTAATTGCCTTAGGGCATCTTCTTATCACTTAGGGACATGTGGGCTCCTCATCTCCTGCATTCCTTTGAGTTCTCCCCATTTTGAGTCTTCCTATCTATTTTCTAGTGCATAAATGTTCTATTATTCAGCATTGTTTTAAGGCTATAGACTTGCTCACCTGTGTGCAAGCTTTGTTTTGTGAGCAAGTGTCCCCAAGTCCGTTCAATAAAACTTCAATTTTTTCCATTTAAATACACTTCTTTTCCCTCCCAAAATGAACAACTTTGTTTTCTCACATCCTCCATTTGCTAACTTTTTGCCCACTTAACCATATCTCGAAGTATCTGTATTCCTCCGGTAACTTGCCTTTCCACCTGTTTGTCTTCTGCCTAATTTGGATGTGGTACACGAACTGGCTATTTCTTTCCTGAACCACTGTCCTCCTTGGGGTGTTGAATACCTGCAGTGCTTTATAAGTTTGAAGATCTAATTTTGACCTGATGTCTTTCCCAGTGGGAGTTTGAAAGGTGCTACCAGAGGATATATGGTGAGTTGTTAGTGCATCTTGTAAATACTGGATTAGTGGTGCTGGAAGAGCACAGCAGTTCAGGCAGCATCCAAAGAGCAGCGAAATCGACGTTTCGGGCAAAAGCCTGATGAAGGGCTTTTGCCCGAAACGTCGATTTCGCTGCTCTTTGGATGCTGCCTGAACTGCTGTGGTCTTCCAGCACCACTAATCCAGTATTTAGTTTTCAGCATCTGCAGTCATTGTTTGCACCATCTTGTAAATGGTGCATGCCACTGCCACCACTGGTGAATGTTGAAGGTGGCACATGGGGTGCAAATCAAGTGGATGGCTTTGTCATGGATAATGTCCAGTTTGTGGTGTTGGAGTTGCATCCATCTAGGCATATTTGGATTCTGTCCTGACTTGTACCTTGTAGGTGGTGGTTGGTTTCGGAGAGGTGAGTTTCTTGCTGTGCTTTCTCACTGCCATATTTACATGGCTGGTCCAGTTCATGTTTTTCCATATTTTGGATATTCAGATTGCATCCATGATTACTCTGCAACTATGATTTTAATTGCTCAGATCATTACTTATAGCAATTCTTGTTTTGTTACAAATGTACAAAGTAAGGTACAGAACTGAACCTAACTTGTCTTCATCCCTAGCCTTGCTGATACTCAAGTATGTTTTCTCTTCCTGTGAGTGATCATTCCTAACTCTAGTGTGTAGAATTCCATCCCAAATTGCAAACCACCTTATTTCTTTGATTTACTGTATTCAGTAAGTGTTCTTATGATCTCTTCCACTCATTTGAAGTCCCTCTTGTTAGGCCTAGATGCACGATTCACCAGAACGTGTACTTGACCAGCTCCCATTTTTCCCATTACTTTCATACTTGGAGAGCAATCCGTGACATGGCAAAAGAGCCTCTAGGTGACTGCAATCAACCTTAGTGGAATTTTACATAGTTTGAGAGGAAAAATTGTAGGCCTCAGACTAAAGGTTTAAACCTAAAAAGCAGTTAAAAGGAATGGTAGTAGAGCTAACAAAGTAAACTGGGGAATGAGGTTTAAAAACTGTATTAATAGCAATTAATACACGTTGAAACCCACTTCTGCATTCTTTGAGCCATATTTTCTTATTTACCCTGTTCAAATTTGCTTGTCTCTTTATAATCCAGAGATTACCATTGAAGTTTGCTCTTAATCTTGCTGTTCATTACTCAGATGTAACTATTTCATAGTCCTGCCTCCGGTGGTTACCAGGGTTGCCATAACAGCTAGACAATTGCCAACTGCAAGCTTCTCTCAGCCTCTAGCAGATGGCCTGAACTCTGCCTCCAGGCAGGCAACAAAGCCTTCTGGACTTCACTCAAGACCAGTTGGTGCTGTAGTCAGTTCATTTAACCTCCTGATAGCTTTTGTTATTACAGGTTGGAAGAATTATAAGAGTTGAGGCATCTACCTTGATCCCCTTGCCTAGTGTTTAGTTTGCAGTCTGGAATCACAAGTAGCTCCAGCTAGACCTAATGCTGCACTTTTCTCCCTAAAGAAAATTATTAAGCACAGCTTTTTATTTAATTCAAATTTCACCGTCTGCTGTATTAAAATTGGAACTTGTGTGCCCAGAATATTTTAGTCTTGGGTTCTGAATTACTGGTCCAATAATACTACACCCCAATCCCCTCTGTGCTAATAATATCCCTCATTACAATGAACTTTGATCTTTTCAGGTGTATGTGCAATGTTACCACACCAATCCACTTTTGGAAATGGAACGTGCTGTATCTACTAGTTTTTGTTTGCATCCTGCTTGTACAAAGATATAACAAATTTGTCAAGAATTCTTTGTGGTGATGCCAGGTGTAATTAAGTCTTCCTCCTATTGTATAGGAGCCTGGTTAATCTGTACCCTGAATACCCTGCAGTTTTAGTCGTCATATTGTGGGAAACATGGTCACCGAGGGGGTGACCTAACTTCTACCTAGGATGGCACCACTGTCCTTTGGAGCGATTGGGCAGACTGGACCTGTCGAATAGAGTTTAAGAATGAAGCCTACAAAACAGTTGAAAGGATAGTCATGCAGGGTAGATACAGGTAAGATGTTTCCCTGGTTGGAGAGCTCAGCTTCAGGGAGTACATCATCCCTAAAGTTCTGAAGAATCAACACCTTTTTTTTTTTTTGCTTCTGTTTTGTGATAGACTGACACTAAATGAAATGTCATCAACAGAATGAGTTAGAATTAGAATCCCTACATGTGGAAACTGGCCCTTGGCCCAACAAGTCCACACTGACCCCCTGAAGAGTATCCCACCCAGACCTATTCCCCTAAATTTACTCCAGACTCTTGCACCTAACCTATACGTCCCTGAACACTGGGCAATTTAGCATGTTTGGTTCATCTAACCTGCACATCTTTGGATTGGGCGAGGAAATTGGAGCACCTGGAGAAGACCCAAGCAGACTCCATGAGAACGTGCGAACTCCACAGTTGCCAGAGGCTGGAATTGAACCGGAGTCCCCGGTGCTGTGAGGCAGCAGTACTAATCACTGTGCTGTTCCAAGAAAAGCAACAACAAACACAAACCCTGCATGTGTGAACCCCAGTGTCTCACCTGGTCAGTGTGGGGATTGAACCCACTACCTTGGTGTTATTAGTGCCACACTTTAACCATCTGAGCTAACTGATGTTCAGTGCTTGGGCTCAGATGTTTACAGAAGTCTTATTGGGCAAGGGTCCCTTGAAGAATGTAATCTTGAGATTACACCTAGTGAGCACAAGGATACAACTGGGTAGATGAATGGTGTGGTTTGGGTTGGTGCAGGAGAAATGATTTTAGATGATTAGGTTACTGGGATCCCTTCTAAGATGATCTGCCTTAACCAGAATCAGAAAACATGCCCCCCCTGCATTAGTGGTACAGGAGGTAAAATCGTTTAGCTTGGGCCGGAGATAGCATTAATTCAGCAGTACAACTGTATAACTTAACCAAGGCACAGAATTCAGCCATGTTTCTCAAGGGGGTAAGGCAAGAATGGATGGCCTCTAATGATAGTGTTAGAAGGAAAGCAGATGAGTAGGAATTGTAATATTGCTATCCCAAATGTGGTTGTAGGAGGGACAAGGCCGGCAACTCAACATTGTGGTATAGGATACTCTGGTAGGAGAGGGAAGGTGCAAAAGTGGAGGAGATATCTCCTCTTTCAGTTAGGAAGTCAGTTATGCAGTAAGGATGATATCGTTGAAGAGTCACTCAATGTTTGTGGGTGGAGTTTTGGGATAGAGTGCAGTCAGTGTTGAAGGCTTCCAAGCAGTCAACAGGCAATTGAGGAGCAGATATCAGTGAATTGACTGCATATGTGTATTAACAATTGGTAACTATATTTAAGAAAAGGGAGTGACAAGGAAATAAGGGGCCCTGACCAAATTAGGTTGTCTGCAGCTGCAGGGGAGCTGCCAGATGACATACAGCTAATGTGGTTTTGCTTTGGAAGCATGGTGATAGAGCTGAAAATGTGTTGCTGGAAAAGCGCAGCAGGTCAGGCAGCATCCAAGGAACAGGAGAATCGACGTTTCGGGCATAAGCCCTTCTTCAGGAAGGCTTATGCCCAAAATTCTGGATTAGTGGTGCTGGAAGAGCACAGCAGTTCAGGCAGCATCGACGTTTCAGGAATATGATGAAGGGCTTTTGCCCGAAGCTTCGAAATCGACGTTACTTGGATGCTGCCTGAACTGCTGTGGTCTTCCAGCACCACTAATCCAGAATCTGGTTTCCAGCATCTGCAGTCATTGTTTTTTACCTCGTTGATTTATGCCCAAAACGTCGATTCTCCTGTTCCTTGGATGCTACCTGACCTGCTATGCTTTTCTAGCAACACATTTTCAGCTCTGATCTCCAGCACTTGCAGTCCTCATTTTCTTCCTGGTGATAGAAAGAGACAAGGCGCTATAGAGCCTTTCCTATGGTAGGGAAACTATTGCAGGAAATACAAGCTAATTAATCTCAATGTGGGGGGAGGCATTGGCAGAGGGAAAGGAAGGAGAAAGTGAGGACTGCAGATGCTGGAGATCAGAGTCGCGAGTGTGGTGCTGGAAAAGCATAGCAAGTCAGGCAGCATCTGAGGAGCAGGCGAATCGATGTTTCTAGTATAAGCCCTTCATCGGGAATGAGGAAGTGTTGATGCAGAAATCCGACAGTCAAATTGTTGGAGAAACTTCAATGGTCAAATAACATCTGTGGAGAGAAAGTAACATTTTGGGTGCAGTGACTCTTTATCAGAACTGATAGGTAAGAAAAAGTTGGTACATGAGGAAAGGGTGGGGTATATGATGGAGCCCAGAGAAACAGTTGGGTGAACAAAATAATGGGTGAAGGTCAGCTTGGGAGAACAAATACCTGCTAAAGGGATCATTAGCTGACAAATCCATCAATAATATTTGTCAATAGCAAAACAAAAAGCATAGCAAGGTATTATATTTGCAGCATTAGGCTGAAACAAGATGGTTACCTATCTGTGTAATTTCAAGCAATTGTCTTTTCCTTCCAGCAATAATTTGGGTGGCTCAGTGGTTAGCACTGCTGCTTCACAACACCAAGGACCCAGGGTCGATTCCAGCCTCTGGCAACTGTCTGCGTGGGTTTCCTCCGGGTGCTCTGGTTTCCTCCCACAATCCAAAGATGTGCAGGTCAGGTGAACTGACCATGTTAAATTCCCCACACTGTTAGGTGCATTTGTCAAGGGGGGGTGGGTTGCTGTTCAGAGGGTCGGTGTGGACTTGTTGGGCTGAAGGGCCTGTTTCCACACTGTAGGGAATCTAATATGATGGCAGGGTCTGGGATGTGGGGGTTAGGGTAAGGAGAAAAGATGTCCAGGCCCTAAATTGTTGAACTGAGTCCCAAAGGCTGAGATTTTGTTCTTCTAACTTGCATCTAGCTGCATTGTAGCAATCCAGAGAGAAATGTTAGCCAGGCAACTGGAAGCTGTCACTTTTGCTGACAATGCAGGTATCCAATCTGCATTTATCTGTACAATGACGAAGAGACCACATTGTGAACAGCAAATACAGTCAACTAATTTACATTAGATTACTTAGTGTGGAAACAGGCCCTTTGGCCCAACAAGTCCAAACTGACCTGCCAAAGTGCAACCCATCCAGACCCATTCCCCTACACTTACCTAACACTACAGGCAATTTAGCATGGCCAATTCACCTAACCTGCACATTTTTGGACTGTGGGAGGAAATGGAGCACCCGAAGGAAACCCACGCAGACATGGGGCGAATGTGCAAACTCCACAGACAGTTGCCTGAGGTGGGAATTGAACCCAGGTCTCTGGTGCTGAGAGGCAGCAGTGCTAACCACTGCTTATTTAATGGAGTGCAGATTAATTGTTTCACCTGGAAGGTGTGTAGGACCTTGAATAGTGAGGGAGGAAGTAAACTGGCAAATATTAACCTTCTGTGATTGCATGAGACTGGGGTGATGCTGGGTTTGAAGGGGGCCAAGGTGTCCCAGAGGGAATTGTCCCTGTGGAAGGCTGACCAGGGAGAAGGGAATTTATCTGGTGGTATTCTGCTGGAGGTGCCAGAACTGGTGACCAGTGATCGTTTGGCTGTGGATTCTGGTGGGATGATAAGTGAGAATAAGGGGACCTATTGTTAGAGGGAAGAGGGTGAGAGCTGAGCTGCAGGAGATGGGACAGACACAGCTGAGGGCTATATCAACCACAGTAATAAGAGAACCCTCAGTGAAAGTAGAAAGTGGATATTTTGAGGTCTTTTTGAAGTTTGCATCATTGGAACAAATGCAACAGAGACAGAACCTGGGACAATGGCATAGTCCTTATATCCCTAGAACCATGTATTACCAGGTATACTCTACATAAGAGTTGGTGGGTCTATACTGGATGTTGGTGGCTACCCTATCCTCTGAAATGGAAACAGATGTTGAGGAAGGGAAGGCAGGAGTCAGATGGGCTGGGGAAGGTAAAAGCAGGGTGGAAATGGGAAGTGAATTGGAATTATTCCAATTCCAGATAAGGGAAGCCCAAATGTGGGTGGAGGCTGGAGTAGGACTAGAATAAGGAATGTTTCGTGTACACCCACCAAGTGACGAGCATAATTGGGACCCAGTGGGACCATGGCACCTTTTTGACCTCGAAAGTGAGTTAAAGAAGTGTTCTAAGTGAGGATGAGCTTGGCCAGTCAATTCAGGTCACTTTCCCCAGGAAGAAGCAGTGTGGCTCAATGGTTAGCATTGCTGCCTCAGTGCTAGGGGTACAAGTTCAATTCCACTGTCAGGAGTTTGCATGTTCTCCCACCTGGGTTTCCTCCACGTGCTCCAGTTTCCTTCCATCGACTAAAGATGTGCCACTTAGTTGGACTGACTGTACTAAATTTCCCATGATGCCCAGGGGTGTAGGTTAGGTGAGAAATGCAGGATTGCAGGGATTGGGTTTAGCTGGATGGGTAAGAATGGGATCCTCTTCAGAGAGTTGGGCTGAATGGGCTGTGGACTTTATGGGCTGAATGGCCTGATTCTGCACAGCAGGCATTCTCATTCTAAGCCCTGAGCATTTTGGTGTAGGACGGAAGAATGGATGTGTAAAGCAATTGCGTGTCCGTGGTGAAGTGGCAACAGCTGGAGCCTGCAACTGGAAATTCTGAAACACTATGTAAACAATCAGAAAAAAAGGTAGAAGGGACTGTCCAAGAACTGGGGGAAAAATTAAGCTGAGGTAGGAAGAGATGAGTTCTGTGGGGCAGGAGCAGCCAGAAACAATGGTCCGCTCGGAGTCCTGTTTATGGATTTTGGGAAAGTGGTGGATGTGAGCTGTGTAGGATTGGGCAATTGTGCTGGGGGTAGTTGAAGTGGGGGAGATCGTTGGATGAAATGAGATCACTGACTATTATGGACAAAATGGCCTGGGTCAATAGGCATGAGAGCTGGCACTGAACCTCCATAATGTAGAGGTTAGTATACCAGACAACACTATCCTTTGTCAACAGGTGATTACAAAGTCAGGATTGGATCAGAGTATGGAGTGCCATCTGTTTGGAGGTTGGAATGGATGAGATTACTTCACGTGTATAAAAGGGGCTGGGGCAAGGTGAATAGAAAGTAGCTGTTCCCTCGGTGGAATGGCCAATAACAAGGAAGCATACTTTTAAAAGTGAAAGGCAGGATGTTTAGAGGGGGTATAATGAAAACTCCCACTCGCAGTGCTTGGTGGGAATCTGGAATGTATTGTCTGAGTAGGTAGGAGAGGTAACCTCAAACCTTTTAAATATTATTTAGGTGCACACTTGAAATGTCAGCTTTCAGAGCTGTGGAGCTGGTGTAAGTGGACATGTGCATGTACAGATTGGATGGGCTGACCAGCCTGTTCTGTGCTGTGATTCCACTGTATGGAACAATAAGTTAAATTCTGTGCCAACACAGAATGACCATGATCTAATAATATCAGCAATGATTGAGAAACTGTCTGCCTTCTATAAATGTTGCTTCCCTCTGCTCTTTGGTCAGTCTTTTGTCAAAGAAGCTGTTTCATGCTCTTGTCACCATTTCTCAGATACCCTCCTTACTGACCTTCAATATTTCACCTTCCAATTTATCCAAACTGGATATTTGTCTCACTTTCCAATGGCTTTTTTTGCTGCTGTCCAAATGTTCTCAAGAATTTAATTTACTCTTTCCAGTTTCTTTATTTCTCTGTAGTTTGATTCATTCACATTTTGAGACTTTTGTAACTATAGTACAACTGGAGCAGTAATCCAAGGTCCCAGAGTCAGGAGTTCAAATGAATTAAAGCTTAAAATTTGAAGGAAAGAAATAATCAGTGATGCAAGTAACAGGTTGTGGTGGACTGTAGTGTTAAATGCTTGCATGCTTGGGTGTGGTGTAATGTGTATATAAAATGTACTGTACTCACCATGAGAATAAAGTCTTTAAAATTGGAACTATCTTCGCATGTTGACCATTCATTGCTTTTCTTAAGGGGAAGATGTGACAATATATGCCTTGAGAGGGATTTGTTTGTCCTGGTTCTCTTGAAGGGGGCTGTTGTAAACCTGGTGCCCAAGGTATTTGCTCCATGGAAAGCAGTAAACAGCTTTGGGATTTTAAAATTAGACAAAGCATGAGTGGGTGGAGTAGGGCTCACGGACCCAGGGTTTTCACTTTGCTTTCAGTTGAAGCTATTAGATACACCTCTTGCAAAAGTTCTAGTTCTGTCTCTTGCTAGATTTGTTGTCTTTTGGTGCTTGTTTTATTGGACTGGAGATGGCAAGTGAGGGAAATGTGGCTGATTTTTCCTTTGCCAAGGATGTGGTTATAGGATACTGCTAATTCAAGCAGTTATACTGCAGTTGAGTTACTATGAAGTATTTGATAAAATGCCAGTAATTCTTATTGTTATCAATGTGGTATAAGAATAGTGTTTTTGCTTTAAAGCAGTCATATGGTATGGAAACTTCGGCCCAACTTGTCTGTGCTATCCAGGTTTCCTAAACTGACTTACACTCATTTGCAGCATTTGACCCATATCCCCCTCAACCCTTTCTAGTTATTTACCCATCCAGATGCCTTTTAAATGTTGTATTTGTACCACCCTCTCCATCACCTGGCAGCTCATTCCATACACACACTACCCTCTATGAAAAGGTCGCCCCTTAAGTAGGTTAGATGTCATGGAATAAAGGGAGAACTAGCCATTTTGGATACAGAACTGGCTCAAAGGTAGAAGACAGGGCGGTGGCGGTAGAGGATTGTTTTTCAGACTGGAGGCCTGTGACCAGTGGAGTACCACACGGATCAGTGCTGGGTCCTCTACATTTTGTCACTAACATAAATGATTTGGATGCAAGCATAAGAGGTACAGTTAGTAAGTTTGCAGATATCACCAAAATTAGAGGTGTATTGGACAGCAAAGGGGGTTACCTCAGATTACAACAAGATCTTGTTCAGATGGGCTGAGAAGTGGCAGATGGAGTTTAATTCCGATAAATGCGTGGTGTTGCATTTTTGTAAAAGCAAATCTTAGCAGGACTTATGCACTTAATAGTAAGGTCCTAGGGAGTGTTGCTGAACAAAGAGACCTTGGAGTGCAGGTTCATAGCTCCTTGAAAGTGGAGTCACGGGTAGATAGGATAGTGAAGGCTGCATTTGGTATGCTTTCTTTTATTGGTCAGAGTATGGAGTACAGGAGTTGGGATGTCATGTTGCGGCTATGCAGGATGTTGGTTAGACCATTGGAATATTGCATGCAATTCTGGTCTCCTTTCTAAAGAACGTCGGAAAGATGTTGTGAAACTTGAAAGGGTTCAGAAAAGATTTACAAGGATGTTGCCAGGGTTGGGGGGGTTTGAGCTGTAGGGAGAGGTTGAATAGGTTGGGGCTGTTCTCCATGAAATGTTGGTGGCTGAGGGCTGTCCTTGGAGGTTGATAAAATTGAGGGGCATGGATAGAGTAAATACCCAAGGTCTTTCTCAGGGGTGGGGGAGTCCAGAACTAGAGAGCATAGGTTTAGGGTGGGAGGAGAAAGATGAGACCTAAGGGGCAACTTTCTCAGGGTGATGCATGTGTGGAATGTGCTGCCAGAGGAAGTGGTGGAGGCTGGTACAACTGCAACAAAAAGGCATCTGGATGGGTATATGAATAGGAAGGTTTTGGAGGAATATGGGCAGTGTGCTGGCAGGTGGGACTAGATTAGGTTGGGATATTTGGTTGGCATGGATAGGTTGAACCAAAGGGTCTGTTTCTGTGCTATACATCTGACTTGAAGTCCTGGCCTATCTTTCCCTCTAAACCCTCCAGTCTTGGTAGCATCCTTGTAAATCATTTTTGCATCCTTTCTGTTGCAGGGTGACCAGAATTGCACACAGTACACCAAAGTGTGTTTAAATTATATCAACTGCTGGAAAGGAAAATACAAATTTAAACCAGACACCATTTGGCACTGACTGAGACACCAGAATCAACAATGGAAAACAGAGCCAAGACAACCTTGTGAAATCCTCCTTATTCGTATCTAGGCGATGGTGACAAAATTGGGAGGACTGTTGAGTCTAATTAGTCAAGCAACCACCTGTCATACACAGTCATAACTTGTAACATTGTCCCTAACAACACTATCCCCAGCAGTGATGGTGGTACAGTGGGGAAGGTGTTGCCTTAAGAATGCTCAGCATAGACTCCAGCTTCCAAGAAACCTCGTGGAATCAAGTCAAGCATGTCGATTTTATTAAGTACTGCCTTTTTCAGCTACCGATTCACAGCTTCATATTCTGTGTCACTTGAAGGATGCAATAAAATTGGCACTACTGTAGGATATACTGTTGGTGGAGAATTCAATGTCTTGGCCAGACTGGAGCTGCTACAGGTAGTGAGGCAACTAAGAGGGAAAAATACACTTTATCTCATCCTCAATATCTCCATGACAGTATCAGTAAGAGTATCTCCCCTGGACTGTACAGTTGTCCAAAATCCTACCTTCCTGTTGAGAATACTTTCTATTATGATTGGATTAGATTACTTAGTGTGGAAACAGGTCCTTCGCCCCCAACAAGTCCCCACTGAAGCGCAACCCACCCAGACCCATTCCCCTACATTTACCCCTTTGCCTAACACTATGGGAAATTGAGCATGCTAATTCACCTAACCTGCTTTTTTTGGATTGTGGGAGGAAACCCCTGCAGACACCGGGAGAATGAGGTGGGAATTGAACCTGGGTCTCTGCAACTGTGCTGCACACTATTGTGCTGTGGCATTATTAGTATTAAATGGAAGTGTGAACAGTTTTAGCAGCTCAAGGCTGGTCAGTCATCAGCAGCAGCCAAATTGTACTCCGCACACTCTCTAGTCTCTTGGCTCTGGGAAAAAATAGCAGGTCAGGCAGTATTTGAGGAGCAGGAAAGTCAACACTTTTGGCATAAGTCCTTTGTTAGGAATGGGGGTGGGGCCCAAGGGAGCTGAGGTAAATAGGAGGGGTGTGTGGCTGGAGGAGGTGGGGGAGATGAGCAGGTAGATTTAAACACAATAGGTAATGAAGGTGGGGTTTGGTGATAGGGTGGAGTGGATAGGTGGGAAGGCAGGTGGACGGGTAGGACAGTTTAAGAGGGTGGAGTTGAGTTGGAGGGTTCAATCTGGGATAAGGTTGGGGTGGGGGGAGGAGATTAAACTGGTGAAATAGATATTAAACTAGTGTGATTGGAGGGTCGCAAAGCAGATGAGGTGTTCTTCCTCCTGGCATTGGGTGGCTTGGATTTGGCAGTGGAGGAGACCCAGGGCTTGCAGGCCCATGAATGGGAGAGGCAGTTGAAGTGGTTGGCCACAGGACCAGAGGATCGTTTGGTGCCTGTGTCCCAGAGATGTTCACCGTAGACATCCATTTCCCTGTACATGTCTATCTGCCATGATGAAGGCCTCTGAGCCTCCATTTCTTCCCCTCCTGTTGACCCAACCAGTTCCCCCTCCAATTGGTTGAACTGGTCCTCACCCTCAACAACCTCTCCTTCAAATCCTCCTACTTCCTTCAGACTAAAGGGGTAAACTTGGGCACCCGCGTGGGCCAAGGACATGACATAGAAGTCCTGGGCTGCCACCACTGCCAAATCCAAGCCACCTGGTGGAAGAACTCCTCTTCCGCCTTGGGACTGTCCAATCACAGGATCGATGTGGATTTCACCAGTTTCCTCATCTCTCTTCCTCCACCCCCCCCCCCCCCCCCCACCTTATTCCAGAACCAGCCCTCTTGAACTGCTCCACCCTCCGCTCTGACCTATCACCACACCACCCTACCATCATCTAACTGATGCCCAACCCTAGAATTAAGGTAACCTTATGTTCAGTCAAAAGGATACTTGTAATATGTTCCTCAGATCATTTTGCCACTGCACAAGCTGAAATTTACCAGGAAAGGCTAATGATTGCTTGTGGGCCAATAACTAGGATTCTGTCATGGACTATAGTGAGATGCAAGTTCCCTATATAGAAGGTTGCAGAGTTAAAAGGGAAGTATCCTTTTTCCCCTGAGCACTTACCGATCCATGATATATTTTAACAAATGCATCTTAATTAATTATGCTTTATCTCAATTTTCTCCTTTCCTAAAATGTTTTCATTAATAGGTATGCAGACAATATACAAGACTGAAGATGATTATTGTAGTCCATTTGCACCTTTTCTTTTTTTTTCGCCCCCCCCCCCCTCCTCCCCCATTCTGCACAGGGTTACAATTTGAGTTGTTCATTTTCCCAGACCATGCCCATGAAGCTGCTATTCACTTCTAGTAGGCATTATTCCTGGAAGGGTGTCTCAGCCATGTTCAATTCCAACTTTACTCAACAGCTGGCTCAGTGGTTAGCACTGCTGCCTCACAGCACCAGGGACCCAGGTTCAATTCCTGTCTGGGCAACTGTCTGTGTGGAGTTTGCACGTTCTCCCAGTGTCTGCGTGGGTTTCCTCCCACAGTCCAAAGATGTGCAGGTTAGGTGAATTGGCTGTGCTAAATTGCCCATTAGTGTTAGGTGGATTAGTCAGTGGTAAATGTCGGGGAATGGGTCTGGGTGGGTTGCACTTCAGCAGGTCCGTGTGGAGTTGTGCCCTGTTTCCATACTGTAGGTAATCTGCAAAAGCTTTGCAGCTGAATAATCCCATTTCAAGGGAGGACTTCTATAGTATAATGACAGATGGTGACCTGGGACTGAGAAGGCAGGCCTCTAACAACCACCTTATTTTGTGCTGGAGCTCATTGCCTTAACTGACTGAATGTAATCTTAATGTATTAGTGCAATTACTGTCACTTTGCCTTTGAAACTGTTCTCAGTGCTGGTGGTCAGGTTGTAGGCACTTGCAGTAGGAGGGGTTGAATTCAGGGGTCTTGGTCCCCATAGGTACCAATAGCACACTTACACAATAAGAACAAAGGAACTCATTGGATACCGCAGCAATGTTAATATTTTGAATCTGATATGACTCTTCAGACCTTCAGGATGAAAGGTAGAACTAGGAAAGAGATTTTGCATAGTACTAAATTTGAACCATGTGTTATAATCTCTGGATTATTGCTTGAGTTGTGCACCAATTGGCATTGCCACATAAGACTAGAGATAAATGTGAAGCTTAAAGATTGCTGTGGGTTCCAACTCAGTCTATTGGTATAAATACTTGGGAAACAGGGCTTGTACTGTTTGGGCGATCTGTACCTGAACCATGTTGAGGCTGTCTTCTAGCTAAATATAGTCCAGTGTTAGAAGAAAATTGTGCAGTAGCTGCACCATTCAAACTAATGGGTCTGAATCGGATTTATAGCCTATATGGTACGGAAAGTTTGTGTTCTACACAAGTCTAAATTCTTCAATTGCGTTGAAGAAACACGTGTTAATAGCAGAACCGACTCTAGAGGGTTTTAGCCTCAGTGGAGGTGGCAGTGGATCAAATGGGGAAGGATGTGGTATATCATAGAAAAGTCAAAGAGAGGAAAATATAATCTGGGAAAATGAAGATCAGAGGATAGCAGAAGGGACAAAACAAAAATCTAGAATCGTGCTAACCATCAACTCTAGACCTTAGAAAAATTACGAAAGCTCAAGGCTCTGCATCTGTGAATAGGATTGATAAATTGTTAACATATTCAAGTAAATATGATCTGATAGCTATTATAGAGATATGGCTGCAGGGTGATAAGGACTGAGTCCTGAATATTAACAGACAGGAATTCCAAAGATGTGCATTAGGCACCATTGTGTCTAGGGATGTGCAAGTTAGATGGATTAACCCTGAGAAATGAAGAATAATAATAGGGTAGCAGGGGGGCTTTTGGTGGGATGCTCTTTTGGCTGGGGTGGGGAGAAATGGAGAGAGTGCAGTGGTAGGCATTGTGGCTTTGATGGGCCAGATCGCCTGATTCCACACAATAGGGATTCTAAGATTTGGAAGCTTCAGTAAAAGTGAAGAGATAGTGTTGTCAATCAAGGATGGCATTTGTGGAATAGAGATGACTGGTTCATGAGATTGGGATGTATAGGTGAACATGAGAAATATGGGGCGAGGTGGGAGCAGTCTACAAACTCCAACAATAACCATAATATGAGACAAATGGGAGAAAAAATATTGTGTGCTTTTACTGAAGGGATGGTAATCATGATTCGAAATCGACACAAAAACCAGAAAAATAAGATTGATAGTCATAGCTTGGGTGAGGAGTGAGTAATTCTTTGTCCTATTTACCTGAAGACAGTTGTATTTATACTTGGGGATTGAACTAATCGTGGAAAAACTGCTCAATTGTGTTCTTGACCAAGAATACACGTTGTCTTCAAATCTCCTAATGACACACTGATAACGTCATTGGAGTAGCAATCCCAACACCCATTTTATACATGTGCTAAATAAAAATCCGTATATTCAATCACGTCGTGATAATAATTGCAACAAATGCTACTGTTCTTCGATATAACTGACCAGCATCCAATCTTGTTAGGCATCCAGGGAGTAGTACCCATTCTCCCAGTCGTCGTTATTCTGGGCATTTTAGCAAAACACCCGTAGAATTTGAATAGCTGGTCTAAATAAATGCGTATTTAAAGTTAATCGATGAGCAAGTTCGGATACATTTATTTCTAACAGTCGCTGAGCGAGTTTATGCAAAGGGAGCGCGATGCTGCAATACCCGGTGAAAAGCAGCTGAGAACCACGCCTGCGTGACAAAGCACCAAAAAGAGAGACTTGACGCGCCACATGGTTTGCTGCAAACTTCCAAAGCATTTCCGCCTCCTCATGCTCCTGATCGATGCAGAAACGTGAGGTGCACTTAATACGTCGCCGTGACCCTTTTTAAAAAAAAGTGTCTATTTTGAACTAGCTGAAAAAAAAATTTAGGTGAAATCACTCCAAGGAGGCTAGTGGGAAATAAAGTGCAACTTCCATAATCTCCGTCATGTAGTGACTGGAGGAAAAAAAAAGGGTGACGCACATTATCCACAGACTGTACCATGTGGAAAAGAGGTGCTTGGAATGAAAGTGGGTATGAATAAGAATAACTCCAGGCTACATGCAGCATGGCCTCTGCTGTAGAGGGAAAAAAAAAGTGGGTGGGTAATAGCCGGGGCTCTCCTCCACGTGGCCATGAGGCAGAGTCTGAAAGCAGAATCCCCCCCACCCACCCCCAGCCGGCGCTAGACCCAGCTTTGTGTGAGCTCTGCACCTTCACAGAGAGAAAGGGACGTGAATTACACACACCGCATTGCCGCCATGTTCCAGTTCTCTTCACCAGGAGGAATTTAAAAAAAAACACAACCCAGGCAGAGCCAACTCCCTCACTCGACTGTCGCAAAATAACAACGCCACAAACAATTCAATTTATAATGTTTAATTTTTTTTTTGCCATTCTCCAAGAAACAAGTTTCGTACAAAAAAATGTTATCAACATCCCATCAATATTGCTTTTCGAAAATAAATGAATTCACCACGCCTGAGGCGGGATTTAAATTTCTTTTATCACATAAAATGACTTTGAAAAAAAAAAACCAACGGTGATTATTAGAATTCGCGATCTCTTGACCGACCGCCAAGCAAAGACACATTCTTAGAAATGTCCTTCGGATTATGCAAAGAATACAACCTAGGTGGTTTGGTTTTTATTACTTAAAAAGTCACAACAGATGAAAACTCTCGGCCGAACAATAGCGATGGGGCTACAGCCGCCCGATATAACGGGAGCAGGGACAAGCAGAGATCGATCAGCAGCCGCCAGCCTCTCAAACCGGTACATGGCGGGGGGCAAAAAAATGGCCAACAATTATATTCTAGTAGGGAAAACACGAGGCTGGGAAATTAACGGATCTCCATCTCTTCCCTAAACAAAAAAAAAATAGCAAAACCGAGAGGGAGGAGGTCAGACCTCGGATTTAGACCATGACCAGTGTCACTGGTAGGAGCTGCGCCCTCCGTAGCCTCCTCCCCGGCCCCGGGAATAGCTGTCTCCCCGGTAGTAGCCGTCCGCCCGCGAATCGTACTGCCGAGAGCCGTAGCCACCGCCTCCTCGTCCACGTCCGTAACCGCCTCGGCCACCGCCGTAGCCGCCTCCTCCCGACTTCTTCTCGGCGTGGTCCACTCGGATCTGCCGCCCGTCGATGGATTTTCCGTTCATGGCCTGCAGCGCGTCCCTGGCGTCGTCCGGGTTCTCGAAAGTGATGAAGCCGAAGCCGCGGGAAGCCATGGTGTCTCTGTCCTTAATCACTTTCACCTCAGCGATCTGGCCGTACTTGGAGAAAACCTCTTCCAGGGATTGCTCGTCTGTGTCGAAGTTCAGGCCGCCGACGAACAACTTTCCTTCGTCGGACATATTGCTACAATGATCTCTGCGCACGCTGTCTCTGAGAATTGCCCGCCTGCTGCCTCTTTAAGTAGCCGCACTGCGGCCACCCTCTCTCAACAAGGTGTACCATTGGACAGTACCGTTTCAGTGTGGCCAATAGTGTAAAGGCAGGGGCAGCCATGCTTGAGTCTGCGCCGCCATGTTTGGAGCCTCTTTCTGCTCGGGCTCTGAAGGCGGGTTCTGAAATATCTGTTGGCTAGAACCTGCACAGGCAAAGTATGTTACATTTCTACTATTGTCCTTCTAGATTTTACTCCTAAATGGATTAGCTCTCATTCTGACATGAGTCCCGTCACGGACTCTTGTAATTCACAGTATTGAGTTTGTTAAAACCTGTTTTAATTTAGTAATGCCGCTTAAAATACCTATACTCAACAAAGTCCTTTGCAACACCCCACAGACACACACATACACGCTCTCTCCCACACGCACCCTCTCATAGACTTGGGTCCCTTTACACTCACTCACAACTCCCACCCCAGACACATACACACACAAAAACCCACATGCACATATACACACGTTCGTTTGTGGGGTGAACTTGCACTTGTAGAGTTACACTGTACTTTGCTTAAAAACTACATGAAGCCATGTAAAACTCTGTTAACAAATTTTTAATATTAGAATCAGTCGAAAGATTATGGCACAGACAATAGAACACAGGGGGTTAACATCTTCAACATCTTATCTGGCCTGATACCAAGTGTTACAGTTAACCTGAGAATGTAACTTTTTAAAAACGTTTTGTGATTTACATATAGTCATAGAGATGTACAACATGGAATCAAACCTTTTGGTCCAACCCGTCCATGCCGGCCAGCTATCCCAACCCAATTTAGCCAGCACCCGGCCCATATCCCTCCAAACCCTTCCTATTCATATACCCATCCAAATGCCTCTCAAATGTTGCATTTGTACTAGCCTCCACCACTTCCTCTGGCAGCTCATTCCATATTTGTACCACCCCCGCGTGAAAAAGTTGCTCCTAAGATCTCTTCTATATCTTTCCCCTTTCACCCTAAACCTATGACCTCTAGTTCTGGACTCCCTGACCCCAGGGAAAAGACTTTGTCTATTTATCCTATCCATGCCTCTCATAATTTTGTAAACCTCTATAAGGTCATCCCTCAGCCTCTGACGCTCCAGGGAAAACAGCTCCAGCCTGTTCAGCCTCTCCCTATAGCTCAAGTCCTCCAACCCAGGCAACATCCTTGTAAATCTTTTATGAACCCTTTCAAGTTTCACAACATCTTTCCGATAGGAAGGAGACCAGAATTGCATGCAATATTCCAACAGTGGCCTGACCAATGTCCTGTACAGCCGCAACATGACCTCCCAACTCCTGTACTCAATACTCTGACCAATAAAAGAAAGCATACCAAACGCCGCCTTCACTATCCTATCTACCTGCGACTTCACTTTCAAGGAGCCATGAACCTGCACCCCAAGATCTCTTTGTTAAGCAACACTCCCTAGGACCTTACCATTAAGTGTATAAGTCCTGCTAAGATTTGCTTTCCCAAAATGCAGCACCTCGCATTTATCGGAATTAAACTGCATCTGCCACTTCTCAGCCTACTGGCCCATCTGGTCAAGATCTTGTTGTAATCTGAGGTAATCCTCTTCACTGTCCACTACACCTCCAATTTTGGTGTCATCTGCAAACTTATTAACTGTATATCTTATGCTTGCATCCAAATCATTTATGTAAATGACAAAATGTAGAGGACCCAGCACCGATCCTTGTGGCACTCCACTGGTCACAGGCCTCCAGTCTGAAAAACAACCCTTCGCCACCACCCTCTGTCTTCTACCTTTGAGTCAGTTCTGTATCCAAATGGCGAGTTCTCCCTGTATTCCGTGAGATCTAACCTTGCTAATCAGTTTCCCATGGGGAACCTTTTCGAACGTCTTACTGAAGTCCATATAGATCAGATCTACAACTCTGCCCTCATCAATCTTCTTTGTTACTTCTTCAAAAAACTCAATCAAGTTTGTGCGACATGATTTCCCACATGCAAAGCCATGTTGACTATCCCTAATCAGTCCTTGCCTTTCCAAATACATGTATATCCTGTCCCTCAGAGTTCCCTCCAACAACTTGCCCACCACCGAGGTCGGGCTCACTCGTCTGTAGTTCCCTGGCTTATCCTTACCACCCTTCTTAAACAGTGGCACCATGTTTGCCAACCTCCAGTCTTCCGGCACCTAAGCTGTGTCTATCGATGATACAAATATCTCAGCAAGAGGCCCAGTAATCACCTCTCTAGCTTCCCACAGAATTCTCGGGTACACCTGATGAGGTCCTGGGAATTTATCCACCTTTACCCGTTTCAAGATATCCAGTACTCCCTCCTCTGTAATCTGGACATTTTGCATGGACATCTATTTCCCTACAGTCTATATCTTCCATATCCTTTTCCACAGTAAATACTGATGCAAAATACTCATTACTAAATATCCTAACCTAATCTAGTCCCATTTGCCAGCACTTGGCCTATAGCTTCATTCCTGATGAAGGGCTTATGCCCGAAGCATTGATTTTCCTGCTCCTTGGATGCTGCATGACCTGCTGTGCTTTTCCAGTGCCACGCTCTGGACTCTGATCTCTAGCATCTGCAGTCCTCACTTTTGCCATATCCCTAGAAACCTTTCCTATTCATATACCCATCTGGATGCCTTTTAAATGCTGAAATAGTACCAGCCTCCATGACTTCCTCTCGGCAAGAATTCATTCTAATCACTATTGTAGATTTACAGCAAGGCTACACTTCAAAGCTATTCACTTATTTGTTTCTGTGCTGTGAGGTTTCCCACATAGATTTCTCCAAGATCAGTTGTGAATTTCACTGTTTGTTAAATTTTCCTAGACGCACACTGATGTCCAGAGATACATGAGTTCAAACAACAAGGTAGTAACTGTGCAGATTGACTGCTGTATCAGTTAGCGGTGTGGGTTTCTTTTTCTCTCTGTCTTCTTCACTGACCATGTGCTGCCTGTTGTCTGTCTTTCTCCCTTTTAAAACTGCTGTTGTTTTGACCTTTTTTCTCCAAAGTTCCAAAACAATGCAACAACATATAAAACAGTAATTGCTGCTTCTGGAATTTGAGGAAATCATCTCCAACACCTAAAATACCTCAAAAAAGTAGCAGCTCTTACAGCCAGAGGTTTTTCCCATCCTCCATCTTGGATTACCCAGAATAATAGAGCTGTACACCATGGAAACAGACCCATCGGTCCAACTTGTCCATGCTGATCAGATATCCAAAATTAATCTAGTCCCATTTGCCAGCACTTGGCCCATATCCTTCTAAACCTTTCCTATTCATGTACACATACAGACGCCTTTTAAGTACTAGCCTCCACCACTTCCTCTGGCAACTCATTCCACACATGCATCACCCTCTGTGTGAAAATGTTGCCCCATAGCTCCTTTTTAAATCTTTCTCCTCTCACTGAAAACCTTGAAAAACCACTGAAAAAGTTCTGGACCTGCCCACCTGAGGGAAAAGACCCTGTCTATTTAACCCCCTCCATGCCCCCCATGATCTTATAAATCTCAATAAGGTCACCCTTCAGCCTTTGAAGTTCCAGTGAAAACAGCCACAGCCTATTCAGCTCTTCCTATAGTGCAACCCCTCCAAGCCAGGGAATAACCTTGTAAATCTTTTCTGAACTTCTTCAAGTTTCACAACATCCTTCCAATAGGAGGGAGACCAGAATTGTATATAATATTCCAAAAGTGGCTGAACCAATCAAAAAGTGTGGTGCTGGAAAGTCAACATTTCAAACATAACCTCTTCAGCTCTCCTGCTCCTCTGATGCTGCCTGACTGGCTGTGCTTTTCAGCACCACACTTATTGACTCTTATCTCCACCATCTACAGTTCTCACTTTCTCCTGGCCGAACCAATGTCATGTAGAGCCACAACATGACCTCCCAACTCCTATACTCAACGTTCTGACCAATAAAGGAAAGCATACCAAACAGCATCATCACCATCATAACTACCTGAGACAACATTTTCAAGGAACTAAGAAACTGCACTCCAAGATCTCTTTGTTCCGCAACACTCAACAGGACCTTACCATTAAATGCATATGTACTGCTCTGATTTGCTGTTCCAAAATGCAGCACCTCACATTTATCTAAACTAAACTTCATCTGCTACTCCTCAGCCCAATGGCCCATCTGACCCCATTGTACTCTGAGGTAACCTTCTTTGCTATCCACAACGCCTCCAATTTTGGTGTCATCTGCAAACTTACTAACTAATCCTCCTACGTTCACATCCAAATCATTTATTTAAATGACGAAAAGCAGTGGACCCAGCAACGAGCCTTCTGGCGCGCTACTGGACACAGGCCTCCAGTCTGAAAGGCAACCCTCCACTACCCCACTCTGTCTTATACCTTGGATCCAGTTTTGTATCAAAATGGTTAGTTCACCTTGTATTCCACGAGATCTAACCTTGCTAACCAGTTTCCCATGAGGAACCTTGACAAACGCCTTACTAAAGCCCATGTAGATCATATCCTCTGCTCTGCCCTCATCAATCCTCTTTGTTACTTCTTCAAAAAACTCAATCAAGTGTGTGAGACATGATTTCCCACGCTCAACGCCATGCTGACTATCCCTAGTCAGTCCTTGCCTTTCCAAATACGTGTAAATCCTGTCCCTCAGGATTCCCTCCAACAACATGCCCACCACTAACATCAGGTTCACCAGTCTATAGTTCCCTGGCTATTCCTTACCATCTCTCTTAAATAGTGGCACCAGATTAGACAACCTCCAGTCTTCTAGCGCATCACCTGTGACTATCAATGACACAAATACTTCAGCAAGGAGCTCCACAATCACTTCCCTAGCTTCCCACAGAGTTCTAGGATACACCTGATCAGGTCCTGGGGATTTATTCATTTTTATGTGTTTCAAGACATCCAACACTTCCTCCTCTGTAATATGGACATTTTTCAAGATGTCACCATCTATTTTCCCAAATTCCATGTCTTCCATGTCTTTTTCCACAGTAAACACTGATGCAAAATACTTGTTTAGCATCTCCCCATCTCCTGTGCCTCCACATATTGACTGCATTGCTGACCTTTGAGGGGGCCTAATCTCTCCCTAGTTACCCTTTTGCCCTTTATGTATTTATAAAATTCCTTGGATTCTCCTTCACCCTGTTTGCCAAAACTGTCTCATGTCCCCTTTTTGCCCTCCTGATTTCCCTCTTCAGTATACTCCTACTGCCTTTACTCCTACTTCCAAGGATTCACTTGATCCCTATTGTCTATACTTAACAAATGCTTCCTTCTTTTTCTTAACCAAAACCTCAATTTTTCTCGACATCCAGCATTCCCTACACCAGCCTTTCCTTTCACCCTAACAGGAATATACTGTCTCTGTACTCTCATTTTTGAAGGCTTCCCATTTTCCAGCCATCCCTTTACCTGCGAACATCTGACCCCAATCAACTCTTGCCTAATAGTATCATATTGGCCTGCTCCAATTTAGAACTTCACCTTTTAGATCGGTCTATCTTTTTTCATCACTACTTTAAAACTAATAGAATTATGTTTACTGGTCCCAAAGTGCTCCCCCCACTGACACCTCAGTCACCTGTCTTGGCTTATTTCCCAAGAGTAGGTCAAGTTTAGGTACATCAACATGCTGAATCAGAAAATTTTCTTGTCCACACTTCAATTCCTCTCCATCTAAACCCTTAACACTATGGTCAGTCTATATTTGGAAGTTAAAATCCCCTACCATAACCACCCTATTATTCTTACAGATAACTGAAATCTCCTTATAAATTTGTTTTTCAATTTCCCGCTGACTATTTGTGTGTCTATAATACAATCCTAATAAGGTGATCATCCCTTTCTAATTTCTCAATTCCACCCAAATAATTTCCTGGATGTATTTCCGGGAATATCCTCCCTCAGTACAGCTGTAATGCTATCCCTTACCAAAAACACCACTCCCCCTCCTCTCTTACCTCCCATTCTGACCTTCCTGTAGCATTTGTATCCTGGAACATTGAGCTGCCAGTCCTGCCCATCCCTGAGCCATGTTCCTGTAATTGCTATGATATCCCAGTCCCAAGTTCCTAACCATGCCCTGAGTTCATCTGCCTTCCCTGTTAGGCCTCTTGCATTGAAATAAATGCAGTTTAATTTATCAATCCTCCCTTGTTCTCTGCTTTGTCCCTGCCTGCCCTGACTGTTTGACTTGCTTTAGTTCTCAACTGTACCAGTGTCACATTGAAATCTTTCCTCACTATCTCCCTGGGTCCCACCTTACTAGTTTAAATCCTGTCGAGCAGCTCTAACAAATCCAATGTGTTCCTATCTCTCAATCAGGTTCACTTTCAGCCTTCTATGCTCCACAGAACACTACCCAAGTCTACTCAATTTCTTTTAGATAAAATGCTCCAACTCAGGCAATCCCCTGATGCATCTCCTCTGTACCCTATCCAGTGCAATCACATTCTTCCTACAGTAAGGTGACCAGTTTTGCACATAGTGCTCCAGATTTTGCCTAACCAAAGTTTTGTTCAGTTCCTACATTAGACACTAGCTCCCTGCTCTTATAATCTCATTGTCAGCAATCACTTGCTAACAAGCATGGTTGTCCACCTAGGAAATCCCATGTCACTAGTCAAGGGTGCTGTGGGTCCTTGTGTGGCAGATGAGCCCAATCCTCATGTCACATCTCCTCCACACATTTGGTAGATGTTTCTGGAAGTTGGAACTGATCCATGGCCTTGAAGTCACTGGCATTCCTCTCTCCAGTTCCTTTTTTGTACTTCCTCTTGCCTATGGGTGTTCTCAAAGAATTGTGTCCATTCATATTGGGGTTTGTTCTGAGTCAGTTTCTTCTAAACAAGGATCTCCCATATACAGATCTCCCATCATGCACTTCTTGAGGGAAGTCTTCAGGGAATCTTTGAAATGCTTCCTTTGTCCCCTGTCATTTGAGTGCATTCCTTTAGCTAAGCGAAAATTACTTGCTTTGTCAGTCAGAACTCAGGGATTCTGACAAAATTTAATTTGTTGTGGATGTTGATGGCCTTGGTGCTGATGCTGTTAGCTGCTTCAAGGACACTGATTTTACTATGCCTGCCTTCGCAGCTGATGTAGAGACTTTGTCTCAAACACTGTTGATGTTACTTCTCAAGGGCCTTCAGTAGCATGTATATGCAGTCCAAGATTCTAAGCTATTGAGCAGAGTTGGAAAGATAGCTGCCTTATTCACAGGTATCTTGGTATCAGTAAGGATATCACTGTTGGTGAAGACTCTTGGGTGTCCAAAGGCATTGCTCACAGATTGGATTGCATATCAATGTCAGCCTGAGATGAGAGGTGCCTTCCTAGATAGGGAAATATTCAATGTTTGGGATGATTTCTTTGTTAATCTTAATGAAGGTATAGACTGAACTTGCCTTGTGACAGATTAGTAAAGGACTTAACTCTTCTTGAGGTTGAAGCTGTGACCAATTCTGCAATATGCTTCCAGAAAGGCATTTAGCAAAGCTTGAAGATTCGCTTCTGAGACAGCAGCGATGACAAGCTCCATGAGTGAGGTTGATGTCATTTTTTTGCATGGATTTCAACTGGTTGAGGTTGAAAAGTTTTTTATCTGTCCTGTGGACAATGTACACACCACTGGAAAACTTGTTCTTGACAAGATGAAGAATGGTGGCAGTGATGATGGAGAAAAGGCACTGACACACTCCTGCTTGACTCCTATCTTGACATTAAAAGATTCTGTTATATTACCATTGGTGAGGACCATTGCCGATACCTTGCGGTAGAAGAGATAGAGGATATGGATTAATTTCTCCAGACAGCTGGCCTTTGACAGGGTCTTCCATAGCATTTCCCAAATGACTTCAAAGCCCTCATCAGATTGGTGAAGGCCACGTAGACTGGTTGGTGTTGTTCCCAGTATTATGTTCATTGCTGAACAATGAACATAACAATTCCAACGTGACCTCCCTGATCTTCTAATCTATGCCATGACTGATAAGGCAAGTGGCCTATATACCTTCTTAACCATCCTATTAATCTTCAGGGACCTGTGGACAAGGACCCAAGATCCTGCTGAGCTTCCTTGTGTTTTGTCATTCATTGAGTAATCCCTTGTATTGTTACTTCTTCCACAGTGCATCACCTCATAATTTTTAGGGTTAAATTCCATCTGCTATTGATCTGCTAATCTGACCAATCCAACTGTATCCCCTATTCAGAAATCAATAAGAACATTGCAATTAAAATTCTGACTACTCCTGCAGTTAAAGAAATGATTCACTGTGGATCATCTTGTGGCTGTTACTGACTGTAATGTGAACCTCTTGTAATGTTTGAAGGAAGGACTAGTCCTCTTGTTCAGAGAGATCTTTGACACGGCTCTGCAAGCATTGCGAAGTGTGGTAAGGGTTCCTCCAGAAAGCTTATACTTGCTTAATAAAATGTTCACAGAAATTAGCATATTGCAGTTGCATCAAGGGTGTAAGAATCTCAAGAAAAAGAACCTAACATTTGGTGGTAGCGGTGGGACTCCAACATAGACAGAACTTCTAGGTGGACTGAATAAGTGATTGTCTGAGTGCCGGTTGCATGAGACGGATCAGCCCACGAGGGCTACCATTAGCCTACCATTCAGTCAACCCCTCGTCCCCTAGGACTCTGTGGTGACGGAATCTCTCAGGTAACTTACACACTTGCACGCCAACAAGTTCGCTTTCAGAATCATAAGTTACTGGGATGGGAGGTCCCCATGGGAATTCGGAAGTTAGAGTCCCCCTAGGAAAAAGAGGTTGGAATCCCCCTGGGAAAAAGAGGTTGGAGTCCTCTAGTGGTGAGATTTGAGGCTCCGGAGCATAGTGCATCAGATTAAAAAATAACTACTGTGTCTGTCTCAAACACCCTGCCTTCCCCAGCTATTAAAAGGGGAAATCCCCCACATGAAGGTCAGGACCCTGAAGTGGGTGTGGAGACTGAGGACGCTGGACTAGTTTATTGAGATAAGTTAGGAAGTTGCAACTTTAAAAGTAGGACAAGCATTCCAGTACAGGTTTTAAATGCAAATCTTTTATTTACATAAGTTTCATTAGAACACTTGATAAGCTTTGTTATTGTAGCTTAAACAATAAACTATTGATATCTGACAGTAGATACGAAATTCACATGGAAACGGTTGATGATTGTGACATAATGGGTCAATGAAGACCCAGATTTGTTACTGAAGTACTAAGTGATACCTCTTTGCTGGTTTAAGTTTTAGTTGTCTATGTTCACTGTGTATGGTCAAAATTTGAAGATGCTAATAACACCAGTCAAACTTGCAAGGGTTGAAACTGTTGAAAAATGTAAGGGTAAGCCATGCTAAAGACTTCTAGCAATTTTTAAAACACAAGAAGAATTATGACCTGATACAACAGCACTGTCTTTATTCAGGGAATGAGGCATGAATTGGCAGAATATTTGTAATTACAGGTATAGGGAACTGGTTTGATTTCGCAGGGAGTTTGGAGGTGAAACCCAAAATCCTTTTAAGTAACTGTTTTGCCTTATTTGAATTAGGATCCGAATTAATTATGTTTTGTGGGCTATGTAACAGGGCAGATTTGTTTTTCCATTAATATTATACAACATTAGGTCCTTTTTCTCCATTCACATGCAAAGCACGCCTTTGGACCCCCCCCTCCCCCCCCAACCTGATCCAATCAGCTCCTCAGTCATGAGCATGAAAAGCGAAGAAGATAACAACGGTGAAGAGGAGGTCCATATGCTTTTTGTCAGTGGCCTTTCTATGTGAGCTTTCCCTTCTCTTTTGATCATTTAAGGGATATGAAGGCTCACTGATCAAGCTAAATCACAACAAACAGTTGGCTTTGTTACATTTGACAGCAGAGCAGGAGCAGAAGCAGCAAAGAATGCTGCGTTCACCTACTCTGCTGCTGCAGCTGCTGCACTGCACACTCAGATGCGCTGGTATCCTCCATCTGAAGCATCTCCGCAATGATGGAAGTCTCATCAGTTTTGTTAAGTATTCAACTGCCTTTATCCAAGAATTCAAATTTCTCCATGGAGTGCAAGGACAAATTGGATTTTGTTTTCAGGTTGGAGTTTACTGAAGGAGATTTTGGATAACTGGCTCATTTCCACTCAACATTTAGGGGTGGAGTGGTCACTAAGGACTGTGGATTTAAGAACTTTACCAGCGAACACTAATTTTCCCATGTGGAGGATCCTGCAAATCCTACCTACCACGTGGACTAGTAATTTTTGTTATAATAGTTGTATTTTGTGTGTCAATATCTTGCTTAAGTACTGGCCATAAGATTATTATGAATAAGCTGGTAGCACCTTTCTCATCCCCCATCTAGGTACTTATCATGGAATGATAAAAGGAGGGAATGAGATATTAAAGGGGTTAATTTGCTGTGCTGACCTGCAGGAAATTGGATGTCCTAAGGGTAGGGTGGTATGCCTCTGTCTTATGGTGGGATGTCTCTGCCTTACAAGAAGAATATAAGGAATTTACATTGCTATCTCTTGCCATTCAGAGCCATTTGCAAGGCCATTTCCTAGTTATTCAGAGTAAAAGGAATTATATTATCATCTCCGATTCATTATCATCCCCTATTCACAGCACAGAATCAGATAAATTAATTGTTGTTTTAAGTGTGGCCTATAGAGAGTCTACACTAGTGAGTAAAATGGATTCTTTCTTGATTATATGTTTTTGGAGATATGTCTCTTGATTAAACTTAAAATATAAGCCTTAACAATTAATTTAACCTGGGGCAGTGTTTGTAGAGGAATATGACGGTGTTAATTTCTGGGTCTGTAGATTGGGAAGGAGCAAAAATGGCCTTTAATAGAGTGGTATATACTTCTTGTCAGATGTGGGAGTTTAAAGAGAGTTTAAGGGTTACTGCGGATTATATCTGCCATAAATACTGTTGGCTGCGAATCTTATCAGATCGAATGGATCGGTTGGAGAGACAGTTAGAAGCAATGAGTAATTTGCAACAGCAACAGTATGTGATGGATGGCAGTTATAGGAAAGGGAGAAAGTCTCGGATACATTCACATAGATGGGTTAACTCCAGGAAAGGTAAGAGAGGTAGGCAGCTAGTGCAGGAGTCTTTTGTGGATATACCCATTTCAAATAGTATGCTGTTTTGGAAAATGTAGAGGGTGATGGATTCTCAGGGGTACGTAGCACGAACAGCCAAGTTTCTGGTATTGAGACTGGCTCTAATGCAACGAGGGGTACGTCGGGTTCCAAGAGATCAATTGTGTCAGGGGTTTCTCTAGTCCGAGGTACAGACAGACGTTTCTGTGGCCAGCAGCGAAAAATCAGAATGGTGTGTTGCTTCCTTGGTGCCAGGATCAAGGATGTCTCAGAGAGGGTGCAGAATGTTCTCATGGGAGAGAGGGGCCAGCAAGAGGTCATTGTCCATATTGGAACCAATGACATAGGAAGAGAAAAGGTTGAGATTCTGAAGGGAGATTACAGAGAGTTAGGCAGAAATTTAAAAAGGAGGTCCTCGAGTAGTAATATCTGGATTACTCCTGGTGCTACGAGCGAGTGAGGGCAGGAATAGGAGGATAGAGCAGATGAATGTATGGCTGAGGAGCTGGTGTATGGGAGAAGGATTCACATTTTTGGATCATTGAATCTCTTTTGGGGTAGAAGTGACCTGTACAAGAAGGACGGATTGCACCTAAGTTGAAATGGGACTAATATACTGGCAGAGAAATTTGCTAGAGCTGCTCGGGAGGATTTAAACTAGTGGATGGGTGGGTGGGACCCAGGGAGATAGTGAGGAAAGAGATCAATCTGAGACTGGTACAGTTGAGAACAGAAGAGAGTCAAACAGTCAGGGCAGGCAGGGACAAGGTAGGACTAATAAATTAAACTGCATTTCAATGCAAGGGACGTGACAGGGAAGGCAGATGAACCGAGGGCATAGTTAGGAATAAGGGACTGGGATATCATAGCAATTACAGAAACATGGCTCAGGGATGGGCAGGACTGGCAGCTTAATGTTCCATGATACAAATGCTACAGGAAGGATAGAAAGGGAGGCAAGAGAGAAGGGGGGTGGCATTTTTGATAAGGGATAATGTTACTGCTGTGCTGAGGGAGGATATTCCTGGAAATACAACCAGGGAAGTTATTTGGGTGGAACTGAGAAATAAAAAAGGGATGATAACCTTATTGGGATCCCTCTGATCATTAGACCCTCTAATGATCAGAGGGAAATTGAGAAACAAACTTGTAAGGAGATCTCAGCCATCTGTAAGAATAATAGGGTGGTTATGGTAGGGGATTTTAACTTTCCAAACATAGACTGGGACAGCCGTAGTGTTAAGAGTTTAGATGGAGAGGAATTTGTTAAGTTTGTACTCGACAATTTTCTGATTCAGTATGTGCATGTACCTACAAGAGAAGGTGCAAAACTTGACCTACTCTTGGGAAATAAGGCAGGGCAGGTGACTGAGGTGTCAGTGGGGGAGCACTTTGGGCCCAGCAACCATAATTCTATTAGATTTAAAATAATGATGGAAAAAAATAGACCAGATCTAAAAGATGAAGTTCTAAATTGGAGAAGAGCCAATTTTGACGGTATTAGGCAAGAACTTTGGAAAGCTGATTGGGGGCAGATGTTTGCAGGTAAAGAGACGGCTGGAAAATGGGAAGCCTTCAGAAATGAGATAACGAGAATCCAGAAAAAGTATATTCCTGTTAGGGTGAAAGGAAAGCCTGGTAGGTATAGGGAATGCTGGATGACTAAAGAAATTGGGGGTTTGGTTAAGAAAAAGAAGGAAGCTTATGTAAGGTATAGACAGGATAGATCGAGTGAATCCTTAGAAGAGTAAAAAAAAAGTAGGAGTATACTTAAGAGGAAAATCAGGAGGGCAAAATGGAAGACGGGAGATTGGCTAACGTCGTGCCACTGTTTAAGAAGGATAATAAGGACAAGCCAGGGAACTATAGACCAGTGAGCCTGACCTCGGTGGTGGGCAAGTTGTTGGAGGGAATCTTGAGGGACAAGATGTACATGTATTTGGAAAGGCAAGGACTGATTAGGGATAGTCAACATGGCTTTGTGGGTGGGAAATCATGTCTCACAAACTTGATTGAGTTTTTTGAGGAAGTAACAAAGAGGGTTGATGAGGGCAAAGTGGTAGATGTGATCTCTATGGACTTCAGTAAGGCGTTCGACAAGGTTCCCCATGGGAGACTGATTAGCAAGGTTAGATCTCACGGAATACAGGGAGAACTCGCCATTTGGATACAGAACTGGCTCAAAGGTAGAAGACAGAGGGTGGTGGCGGAGGGTTGTTTTTCAGACTGGAGGCCTGTGACCAATGGAGTGCCACAAAGATCGGTGCTGGATCCTCTACATTTTGTCATTTACATAAATGATTTGGATGCGAGCATAAGAGGTACAGTTAGTAAGTTTGCAGATGACACCGAAAGTGGAGGTGTAGTGGACAGCGAAGAAGGTTATCTCAGATTACAACAGGATCTTGACCAGATGGGCCAGTGGGCTGAGAAGTGGCAGATGGAGTTTAATTCAGATAAATGCGAGGTGCTGCATTTTGGGAAAGCAAATCTTAGCTGGACTTATACACTTAATGGTAAGGTCCTAGGGAGTGTTGCTTAACAAAGAGACCTTGGAGTGCAGGATCATAGCTCCTTGAAAGTGGAGTCGCAGGTAGATAGGATAGTGAAAAAGGCATTTGGTATGCTTTCTTTTATTGGTCAGAGTTTTGAGTACAGGAGTTGGGAGGTCATGTTGTGGCTGTACAGGACATTGGTTACGCCACTGTTGGAATATTGCGTGCAATTCTGGTCTCCTTCCTATCGGAAAGATGTTGTGAAACTTGAAAGGGTTCATAAAAGATTTACAAGGATGTTGCCAAGGTTGGAGGATTTGAGCTATAGGGAGAGGCTGAACAGGCTGGGGCTGTTTTCCCGGAGCGTCGGAGGCTGAGGGTTGACCTTATAGGGGTTTACAAAATTATGAGGGGCATGGATAGGGTAAATAGGCAAAGTCTTTTCCCTGCGGTCGTGGAGTACAGAACCAGAGGGCATAGGTAGAGGGTGAGAGGGGAAAGATATAAAAGAGATCTACGGGGCAACTTTTTCACACACAGAGTGGTACATGTTTGGAATGAGCTGCCAGAGGAAGTGGTGGAAGCTGATACAATTGCAACATTTAAGAGGCGTTTGGATGGGTATATGAATAGGAAGAGTTTGAAGGGATATGGGCCAGGTGCTGGCAGGTGGGACTAGATTGGGTTGGGATATTTGGTCGGCATGGACGGGTTGGACTGAAGGGTTTGTTTCCATGCTGTACATTTCTATGACTCTAGGTCAATAAGAACATTGCAATCAAAATTCTGACTACTCCCTGCAGTTAAAAAATGATTCCTAACAGGTCTGGCCACCTAGGACTGATTTACATTACATTGTTTCTGGAAATGATGTGATCACTACATTGTATCTTGAGTGGCATGTGACTGCGGGTCATCCTGTGGACGTTACTGACTGTAATGTGAAACTTTTGAACTGCATAAAGGAAGGACTGGTCTTTTTGTTCAGAGAGATCTTTGACATGGCTAACGGAGCTGTGTGAATTATGTTAAGAGTTTCTCAAGAAAGCTTAATGAAATTTTGATTGTTCACAGAAGTTGGCATGTTGCAGTTGCTTCAAGGGCTTAAGAATTTCAATGAAAAGAACTTAACAACCTGAGACCTTTTTCTTCACTGTCAACCCTCCGGCTGATCTGTGTTTTTCACAAGCTTACTTATCATCCCTCTACACTCTCATCTGTATCATTTATATATCACGAACAATAAGGGACCCAGCACGGATCCCTACGTTATGTCACTGGACAGTGGTTTCCAATCACACAAGCAACCTCCAAACACCACCCTTGTCTCCTACCACACTGCCAATTTTTGCATTGAATTTGCCAAGTTATCCTGGGTCCCAAGAGCTTTTACCTTCTTTACCAGTTTCCTATGTGAGACCTTGTCGAAAACCTTGATGAAATTCATAAAAATATCAACTGCCCTCTCCACATCTGCACATTTTGTCATCTCTTAAAAAATTCAGCCTGATCTTTTGGACATGACAACCGTCTGACAAAGCCATGCTGACTAAATATGATCAAACCTTGCCTCTCTAAATAGAGAATAACTGTCTTCAGAATTTTTGCCAATAGCTTCCCTACCACAGATGTGAGACTTAATGGTCTATAGTTCCCCAGTTTACCTCTGCCACCCTTCTTATAAAATGGAAGCACATTACCTGTCCTGCAGTCTGCTGGCACCTCCCTGTGGCCAGAGACGGTTTAAAAATTTGGGTCAGAGCCTCTAGAATTTCTTCCTTCCACTGTTTTATCTAGTGCCCACTCTCTCGCATTGCTTTGTTTGGGGTTTGCACTCTCTTTGGTTGTTTGCAGTATTTTATCTGGTGTGAGCACTGTCTCACTTATATAGTGTCTGCACTCTCTGTCTCTTAGTGTTTTATCCTGTGTATGCTGTCTTGCAGTGTTTAACTTGCTGTCTTCTATCTCTTGTGGTTTATTGCCCATTTCTAATTGCCCAGAGGGCACTTAAGAGTCAACCACATTACTGTAGGTCTGGAGTCACAAACCATCATCTCCCAGATCACACACAATCTCATCACCTAAGGGGATCTCCCACCCACAGCTTCCAACCTCATAGTTCGGGAACCCCGTACTGCCCGATTCTACCTCCTAACCAAGATTCACAAGCCTGACTACCCTGGCCGATCCATCGTCTCAGCATGCTCCTGCCCCACTGAATTCATCTCCATCTACCTTGACACTGTCCTATCCCCCCGGTCCAGGAACTCCCCACATATGTTTGGGACACCACTCACACTCTCCTCCTCCTCCTCCAAGACTTCCGTTTCCCTGGCCTCCAACGTTTCATCTTCACCATGGACATCCAGTACCTGTACACCTTCATCCGCCATGACCAGGGCCTCCAAGCCCTCTTGTTTCTTCCACTCCTGACATTCCTCCCAGTACCCTTCCACTGACACTCTTATTCGTTTGGCTGAACTGGCCTTCACCCTCAACAATTTCTCCTTCGAATCCTCCCACTTCCTCCAGACAAAAGGGGTAGCTATGCTGTCGGCTACATGGAACAGTCACTCATTCGGCGTTACACCGGCACTACTCTCCCCCACCCCGACCCCCAACCCAATACAACCCGACCCTTTCCTCTGCTACATTGATGATTGCATCGGTGCCACCTCGTGCTCTGAGGAGGTTGAGCGCAGTTCATCGACTTCAACACATTCCACCCAGACCTTAAATTCACCTGGACCATCTCTGACATCTCCCTCCCTTCCTGGACCTCAACATCTCTATAAACGATGACTGACACAACACTGACATTTTTTACAAGCGCACTGACTCCCACAGCTACCTGGATTACACCTCCTCCCACCCTACCTCCTGCAAAAATGCTATCCTGTATTCCTAATTCCTCCGCCTCTGCCGCATCTGCTCCCAGGAGGACCGGTTCCACCATAGAACACACCAGATGGCCTCCTTCTTTAAAGCCCACAACTTTCCCTCCCACATGGTTGAAGATGCCCTCCAATGCATCTCATCCATGTCCAGCGCCCCCACCCCTCCAACCGCAGCAAGGACAGGGCCCCCCAGTCGCAAGGCCCCCCCTTCCACCTCGCCAACCTCCGCATAAATCGCATCATCCGCCGACATTTCTGCCATCTTCAAATGGACCCCACTACCAGGGATATATTTCCCTCCCCACCCCTATCCGCTTTCCGCAAAGATCATTCCCTCCGCAACTATGTGGTTAGATCCACGTCCCCTAACAACCCACCCTCCCCTCCTGGCACATTCCCCTGCCACTGCAGGAATTGCAAAATCTGCCCCCCCGCCCCCCACCGATCTCTGACCAAGGCCCCAAAGAAGCCTTCCACATCCATCAAAGTTTCACCTGCACTTCCACTTGTCATTTATTGTATCCGTTGCTCTCATCAGTTTCCTGTACACTGGGGAGACCGGATGCCTTCTCGCGGAGCGCTTTAGAGAACATCTCCAGGACACCCGCACCAATCAACCTCACCACCCTGTGGCCGAACATTTCAACTCCCTCTCCCACTCTGCCAAGGACATGCAGGTCCTGGGCCTCCTCCATTGCCACTTTCTCACCATCCGATGCCTGAAGGAAGAACGCCTTCTCTTCTGCCTCAGGATTTGTCAACCCCCATGGCATCAATGCAGACTTCACCAGTTTCCTCATTTCCCCTCCCCCATCTTACCTCCAGTTCCAACCTTCCAGCTCAGCATTGTCCCACCTGTCAATCTTCCTTCTCACCTATCCACTCCACCCTCCTCTCCAACCTATCATCTCTAGCCCCACCTCCATCCACCTATTACACTCTCAGCTACCTTCTCCCCAGCCCCACTCCCCTCCTATTTATCTCTCCATCCCCGAAGCTCCCAGCCTCATTCCTGATGAAGGGCTTTTGTCCGAAACGTCGATTTTCCTGCTCCTCGGAAGCTGCTTGACCTGCTGTGCTTTTGCAGCACTACTCTAATCTTGACTGTTGGCTAGATCAGGTAAGGATGGCAGATTTGTTCCCTAAAGGGCTTAGTTCTTTATTAGTGAACCAGATGGGTTTTCTTCTCCTGACAATCAGCAATGGTTTCATGATCACCATCAGACTCTTAATGCCAAATTTTGTTTTATTGAATTCAAGTTCCACCATCTGCAGTAGCAAGATTCAAACACAGGTCCTTCAAACATTACCTGGGTCTCTGGATTAATAAATCAACGATAATACCACTAGTCATTGCCTCCCCAATGTTTATTTGATATCTGTGCTCTCGTTCTTTATCTGGTGTCTACTCTCTCTTAATTTTTATTTGGTGTGCAATGTGTCTCACCCTGTGTTTTATCTGTTGACCTCCCTCTTTCTCAGTGTATTTTTTTATGTCCCTAGTGACATAAGTAAATTGCAGATTGATATAGGTAGGTTGAATGAGTGGGCAAAAATCTGATAGATTAAGAACGAAGTGCAGAAAATGTGAAGTTCCGAGGTGCATAGAGATTCTAGTGCATGAATCACAACATGCTAACGGCGTACTATCCTTTATTATGAGAGGAATTAAATATATAAGTATGGATGTTATGCTTCCATTATACAGGGCATCTTAATATTATGTCCAGTTTTGGCTTCCTTATTTAAGTTAGGTGAGTTCTGAGTAAGCTTACTAGTTTGAGACCAGGAGTAAGTGGTTGTTTTATAACGAAAGGTTGGACAGGCTGGGCTTGTTTTCACAGGAGTTTAGAAGAGTGAGGCATGACGACTGAAGTATAAAGATCCTGCATGGTCTTGACAAGATGGATGAGAAAATGTTCCCTTTTCTTTGTGAATCCAGAACAAAGGGGCATGTTTTACAATAAGGATTCTCCTTTTAAAACAGAGATGAGAAGATTTTGGCTTCTCTCAGCAGGTTGTGTAACTTTGCCTCAGAAGAGGACAGAGGGGTGGGATTAAATATTTTTAAGGTAGTGGTAGCTAAGACTTCTGTGAGGCAATGAACATAGGAATCACATGTTGTGGGAATACAGATAGTTCTTCCACAACATGGTGGATGTGTTCTTGTGCAACCCTGCATGATAGAAAAATTGTGCTTTAGCAACAGCGCTTAAAGTTTTGGCGAGGTAATCACATTACAGCCAACACACGTTTTAAAGGTTTGCACTTCAGAAATATTGTCCCCAATTCGTCAATCACGTTACAGCAAATTGACGTTAATGAAACATGCACTATAGCAGACCAATCTGGAGATGGGCATATGCCATTCAAATGCAAATAGATCAGTCATTATCTTATTGAGCATACTCTGCTGTTCAAAAGATCAAATATGCCCTTCATCAGGAATGAAGCTTGTGGGCCAAGGGGACTGAGCGATAAATGGAAGGGGGTGGGGGAGAAAGGAAGGTAACTGAGAGTGCGATATATAGATGAAGGTGGGGTGATGCTGGTAGGTTGGAGAGGAGGGTGAAGCAGATAGGCGGGAAGAAAGATGGACAGGTCAAGAGGGCGGTGCCAAGTTGGATCTGGGATAAGGTGGGGAGGAAGGGAAATATGAAAACTGGTGAAATTCACATTGATCCATGTGGCTGGAGGATCCAAGAGCAGAAGATGAGGTGCTCTTTCTCCATGTGGCACGTGGTAAGGGTTTGATGATAGAGGAGGACAAGGACCAACATTTATTGCCCTTAGGGCAGTTAAGAGTCAACCACATTTCAGTGGGTCTGAAGTTAGGTGTAAGTCAAACCAGGTGAAGTCAGCAGATTTTCCTCATTAAAAGGACATCAACAAACTAGATGTTTTTTTTTTAGAAAACAACAATCAAGAGTGGTTACATAGTCACCATCAGACTAGCTTTTTATTCCAAATATTTGTCAAACTCATATTTTGCCATTTACCATAGTGGGGATTCGAACCCAAGTTACTAGAATATTAGCCCTGGGGAGGTGGGAGTCTATATTACTAATCTGTGGACATGAATACTGCATCACTGCCTCCTGACAGTGCTCAATGATTAATGGTGCTGCATCCTCTACATATTGAGATCTGTACCACCTAGCCCTAGGTATGAGAAAAGACAACACTTTGTAATCTTACTACATCTTTGCTGTCTCAGATGTAGCCTGAGCATCTCTTTCAAGGTTAAAGTCTTCAACTCAAGGGTCTTGGAGAATGCTAATTCCATCACTATACTCTCACTGCTAAGCCAACAACAGGTGGATTATGGTCCAAGAGCCAATTACCATCTGTACAGTGAACTGGCTACTGGGTCATAAATGATCTCTTCACAAGGAGGCACCAGGATTAACCCAATGTTTTCAACAAAGCAAAAATTATACAAGCCACCTTAAATCAGAGTCCTCTTATTGTTGATCCTTCAGTCATCAAAACCAGTTTCTCCTTATAGGATAATTTAAGAGAATTGCCAGTGAGAACATTATTATTAAGTGCAACTGGATAGCACCATCAACGATGTTTTCCATTACTTTACTGATAATTCTGAATAGATTAGTGTAGTGGTAATTGGCTGGGTTGGATTTGACCTTACTTTATGCACTGGATATACTTGAGCAATTTTCTACATTGCTGGGTTGATGTCAGTATTGTAACTATACTGGACGGTGTGTTCAGGAGGATATAATGACTTAGTCATATAGCACAAAAACAGACCCTTTGGTCCAACCAGTCCAATTCACCATCATTCAAACTAAACTGGTTCCACCTGCCTGCACTTAGCCCAAACCTTTCTTATTCATGTACGTATACAATGTTTTTTAAACATTGTAACTGTACCCACCTCTTGGAAAGGCAAATCAGGACAGGACTTATACACTTACTGGCAAGGTCCTGGAAGTGTTGCTGAACAAATACACCTTGGGGTGCAAGTTTACAGTTCCTTGAAAGTGGAGTCTCAGGTAGATAGGATAGCGATGAAGGCATTTAGTATGCCTTCCTTGATTGTCAGAGCATTGAGTATAGGAGTTGGGGGATCATGTTGCAGCTGTACAGGGCATTGGTGAGGCCACTTTTGGAATATTGTGTGCAATTCTGGTATTTCTCCTATAGGAAGATGTTGGGAAACTTGAAAGGGTTCAGAAAAGATTTACAAGGATGCTGCTAGGGTTGGAGGATTTGAGCTATAGGGAGAGGCTGAATAGGCTGGGGCTGTTTTCCCTGGAGCGTTGGAGGCTGAGGGGTAACCCTTAAGAGGCTTATAAAATCATGAGGGGCATGGATAGGGTAAGGTCTTTTCCCTGGGTTGGGAGAGTCCAGAACAAGGGGGCACAGGTTTAGGGAGAGAGGGTGAAGATTTAAAAGGGACTTAAGGTGCAACTTTTTCACACAAAAGACGGTGCATATATTGAATGAGCTGCCAAAGGAAGTGGGGGAGGCTGGTACAATTACAAGATTTAAAAGGCATAAAGGATGTGGGCCAAAATGCTGGCAAGTGGGACTAGATTAATTTAGGATATCTAGTCAGCTTGGCTGAGTTGGAACGAAGGCTCCATTTCTGTGCCGTACATCTCTATGACTGCAGTGGTTCAAGATGCAATGTATGCACAGTGCAGCATTGTTAGGGTTTAAATGCTGGTCAAAAGGAGATTTGTACCATGCCATTGGTGCTTGCAAATTGAACACTGCCACTAGCCTCTGCACTATTGAGATGTCAGTGACCCCCCCCCAAAAAGGGAATGCTTGCCAAAAGTAATCAATTAACTTGTGAAACATGCAAGGGTGTTATAGGTGACAGAGACCATCACATGTAAGTATAAACACTGAATGTGATGAAAGGTCGAATGGCTATGGGTCTGGGATGGAAAGGGGGTTGAAAGACTGCAGGCTCTGCCTTTATAATGTACTGTGTTTACTCAATCAGCATGGCACCTTCAGCATACTGCACATGTTGAAGCTAAAGCTGAATGCAAAATGGCAACATGAAGGAGCAGGTGCAGTCCTCATCTTCAGTTGAAAATCACAACACCAGGTTATAGTCCAACAGGTTTATTTGGAAGCACCAGCTTTCACAGTGCTGCTCTTTCATCAGGTGGTTGTGGAATATAAGATCACAGGACACAGAATTTATAGCAAAAGTTTATAGTGTGATGTTACTGAAATTATATATTGAAAAAGACCTGGATTGCTTGTTAAGTCTCTCATCTTTTAGTTTCAGTTCTTTCGTATGTAAATCCCAGAACTTCCTTAAAGTTACACTCTCAAGTGAACTTTAACAGTAGGTGCCATGTTGGTCCAGATAATGCATTGAAGGTGTGAGGCTATCTGTGCCCCAATGTTCAGACTGATTCTAATCTAAAAAAAGGGATTTACAGAATCTTATCTGGATTCATGCAGTTTTTGAGCAAAATAAAGTGTAATTCTGCAAACACAAATTCACCCCACAAACTTAAATGTGGGTGTGCATATGCAGGGCAGGAGTATCAGAGAGAGTGTGTATATGTGTGTGTGAGGGTAATGGGGTATAATTCCGTGACAGGGATGGTACATTGGTGAGACCGAGCAGAGGCTACAGCAACAAGTGAATGGACACCGCACAACAATCAACAGATAGGAGTGTTCCCTCCCAGTCGGTGAGCAGTTCAATGGTCCGGGACCTTGACCTTGGAGTGACCATTCTCCAAGGCAGACTTTGGGATAAGTTATAACGCAGAGGCTGATAGTCAAGTTTGGCACCCATGGGGATGGCCTCAATTTGGACCTTGGGTACATGTCACACGACAGGTGACCCCACTGCACTACACACGCACATTCCTACAGACGCTGGCCCTCTCATATGCTCGCAGATACACTCTTGCCCCTCCCCAAACACATGCATATAAGTTTGTGGTGTTTACTTGTAGTTGCAGAATTACATTTTGCTCAAAAACTATATGAATCCAGGTAAGATTCTGTAAATCCTTTTTAGATTAGAATCAGTCTGAACATTAGGGCTCCTCACATGTTCAATACATTATCTGGGCCAACATAGGACCTATTGTTAAAGTTCACTTGAGAATGCTACTTTAAGGACGTTCTAGAATTTACATATGGAAGAATTGAAGCCAACATGCCCATTCTAAAGGATAAGAGACTTAACAATCCAGGTCTTTTTCAATATATAATTTCAGTTACATCACATTAAACTTTTGCTATAAATTCTGTGTCCTATGATCTTATACTCCACAACCACCCAATGAAGGAGCTGCGCTCTGAAAGCTAGTGCTTCCAAATAAACCTGTTGGGACTATAACCTGGTGTTGTGTGATTTTAAACTCCTTAACAGCAGTGAGTTCCAGATTCCCACCATCCTCCAGGTGAAAATATTTTCCCTCATATTTCCTCTCAACCTGTGCCCTTACATTAAATCAATGCCCCCTCCACCCCAGTCAGGATTATCCTCTCTTTAATGAATTGTTCTGTCCCATAGCTTACCTGATAATGCCGCTTGTACTCGATTTCTGATGTTCTTCTGTTCCTCATAGCTTCATCCTTGATGTTAACTTATGTCTCCCTGGAACTGGACTGCAGCCCTGGTGCCAGACCTCCCGACTTTTATTTAAGTTGCAACAGAATACATGATGTAATGCCACAGCTATTTCTGCTCCAAGTCTTCACATTTCCTCCCAAATCCGGATGGAGTAATGTACCAGTGTTTTATACAGGCTTATCCTAATTTTATTTTGTATTCTGCATTCCCATTAATACAACCTAGGATTCTGTATACTTTTGAGATGAAGATAAGCCACCTTCATCCACTGTAGTCTATTAGATGTAGGTGTACATGAACAGCACGATTTCCAGGATTCTAAGCCAGCGACAGAGGAATAATTCCAAGACAGGATAGTATATGCAGCTGGTGCTGTTTCCATGTATCTGCTACCCTGTCCTAGGTAAAGGCTGTGGGTATGGAAAGCACTATTGCAGAAGCCTGGGTAGTTTGCTGCAGTGCATCTTGTGGATGAAATGATCTGCCAGAGAAAGTGGTGGAGGCTGGTATACTTATACTATTTAAAAGGCATTTGGTGGATATATGAATAGGAAGGGTTTAGATTTCCATACCCACAGTCTTTACCACGTCAAAGGCCAGGGTAGCAAATCCATGGCAACAGCACTAGCTGCAGTTACCATCCTGACTTGGAATTATATTGTTCCATCGCTGGCTTGTAGATGGTAGACACTGGCGTCACTGGTCAATCGAGTGAATGTTTAAGGTATGGGTGTAGACCAACCTCCATTCAAATAGGCTGCTTTGTGCTGGATGGTGTATAGCTCAAGTAAGGTGGAAGATGCACTCATCAACAAACATGGAAAGCTACCTTTCATACTCCTGTCTCATGACTTCTTAACTATAGGTAGAACTTATCTTTAGTTACTGTCAGATCTGTCTTACAGTTCAGATGTTAAAACTGACGCTCCATTTGCCTCCTTAGCTGGAAGTAAAAGAGCCCATGTATGATTTTATAGGGAGTTAATCCTGGTGACCCAGCAAAGTCATAGAAAAAAAATCCTCTGGTCCATATCACATCATTGTCAGTTAAAATGTGCAGATTGTTCTGCTGTAACACGTGTTTCATTAATGTGAATTTGCTATAACGTGATTGACAAATTGACACACTGTTTCTAAAGTGCGAACTTTTAAAATGTGTATTGGGTGTAATGTGATTATATTACCAACACTAAGCGCTGTTTCCAAAGCATGATTTTTCTACACATGGGGTGGCACAAGAGCACACTCCGTATTGTGGAAGAACTACCTGTATGCAGAAATTGATGATTTTATGATTCAAAGTTATAATCTCAACAAATGGCAAAACAAGCTCCAAAGACTAAATAGCCCACTCCTGTTTCTAAGTTCCATTCCCACATTCCTTTGAACCAACAAAATGAATCAACATTATAAGCAACAATCCAATTTGACTTCCACATAGAAAAAAAACTTAAAAATGTGCATTTCTGTTTACTACCAAATTTACTTCCGATCTCTTCTTGCTGGTAGGTGTACAACAAGATGGGGTTTTATTACTACCTATAAATGCTTTTATGCAATGTCTGAACCTAGGTAACCATTCCAGGAAAAGAGCTTTCAGACACACTACCCAGGTACACATTAACCACAATCATTTATGACATATCTTGGCAAAGGAGACAATATCTTTCAGTAATCTAGGAGAAAAAGAGTTTAATAAGATAGTCTCAAACTAAATGCCCAATGCTTTAGAATCATAGAACTTCACAGTGCATAGGGAATTTCCTCAAAAGCAACACCGTCAAATATACTTACATGATTAAAATCAGATTATGAAAAGAAGCAAGTTTGGGATTAATTATCAGAATTCATCTCCTTGGAAAGAATTTGAGTGATGTATACAAAGACAAGCCACTGTGTTTCTGAAGCTGTATTTTATCCACTGATAAAGATTTGTCTCCCAAACAATATGGTTCTCTCCAAAGCTTGTGCCAGCTGATGGAAGTACAAACGGCACTTGACTTTTAAACTACAGTTCTCAACAAATTTTGAAACAAAACACCACGATCAGATTGTTCAAGAGTCTCTTGAAACAAGCTAGCAGAAATTGCTGTCGTGCGATGGATCTCTCACTACAATAAAGTGAGAAAGCAAATGGATCAAACCACACGAACTTAACTTGTGGCAGCATTCAAAAAGTTTTTCTCCCCAAAATAGCAGTTGCTAGGAGTTGATCACTTCTCCAAGTAAAGACATTTAAATATTTAAAAAAAAACAAAGAACGATTTTAAAAAAAAGTTCAATCCTCATTACGAGTCATTGGAGCCAAGTTGAAGCATTCAATGAACATCGTACGATCACTGTTCCAGCGATCAGTCAATTTAAAAATAACAACCAGAGATTCCAAAGATAAAATGGCGTTTGGGGATCGGCCACATGGGGGACACAGGGAAAAGTGCTTTTTGCGCGCCCTTTCTTTCTTTGCACCATATGGAATTGTGGAAAAAATCTCACCAGAAAGCAAAACGATTTCAACAAATTCCAAAGGGAGCTGATGAAAAGAGATTCAATGGTGATCTAAACCGGCAATGAACGTTCAAACGACCAAAGGTCCTAATTTTTAAAAAAAATATAGAAAACATGGTATAATGTTCGAAAGGCCATCATGGGGCAGTACTCCAGACTAAACAACAGGTAACAAGATTAATCATGACAACAGTGAAAATGGTTTTCTAGCATTTTAACATAACAGGCAAATCATAATCATCAGATGCTGCTTTCTGTGGTTCCAAGCGCCATTTTAAGAACAAGGTGGAAAGTCGATCCTGAATCTGGCAGAAATGCTTCTCTAGATGTGATCAATCATAGTCCCTGTAAGGGCGGCTTCCATAACTACCACCGCCGCCGCCGTAGTAGTATGCTCCTTGGTTCCTGTATCCAGCCGAGTAGTTGTCCCGCTCTCCTGGATCGTAGCGGCCTCCGCCGCTGTAGCCGGCGCTCCTGTCAGCATCCCAGTAACCGCCGCCGCCGCCTCTCCTCCGGTTACTGTAACCGCCTCGGCCTCCACCGTAACCACGGCCTCCTCCCGACTTCTTCTCGGCGTGACCCACTCGGATCTGCCGCCCGTCGATGGATTTTCCGTTCATGGCCTGCAGCGCGTCCCTGGCGTCGTCCGGGTTCTCGAAAGTGATGAAGCCGAAGCCGCGGGAAGCCATGGTGTCTCTGTCCTTAATCACTTTCACCTCAGCGATCTGGCCGTACTTGGAGAAAACCTCTTCCAGGGATTGCTCGTCTGTGTCGAAGTTCAGGCCGCCGACGAACAACTTTCCGTCGTCGGACATGGTGAGGGGATTAGTGCGCACTCGAAGCTGTAAGTGCAGGAGCGGAGAATGGCGCCGATCAGTCAGTCAGTTAGTCCGCACAAACAGACAAAGAGGAAGCAGAGAGCGGAAATAGCCTCATTTCAATGGCCGCAAGAGAAGATGGCCGTCTCTCCCACCCCTTTCAATTCGGGGGCTTGGCTAATTCTCAAAGAGCAGCTGCAGGAGAATAAATAAAAAACACTGACCAATGTAGAGAAATGAGCCTAATTTGAGATCCCAGCAAATTAAGAACAGGATTAAGTGATCAGGACATCATATCAAGCACTCAAAGCACAAACTAGTTCATGCTCCTTTTTACGCTCTGTCCCACGCTTCAAATCTTTTCCACACGGCTTCAATATCACCCACAGCAAAAATCTATGTGTACAACACTTTAATCACATTTCCTTATAAGGCGCTTCACAGGAGCAATCGTCAAACTGTATGACGAGATACAGTGCTTTTAAAGCTAAGATAGATTTTGTTTGAACAATGAAGGGTAATGCTAAGAGAGCGGGTAAGTGGAGCTGAGGCCACGAAAAGATCAGCCATGATCTTATTGAATGGTGGAGCAGGCGTGAAGGGCCAGATGGCCGACTCTTGCTCCTAGTTCTTATATATGGACATTGTACTCCCTCCAAGGCTAAGATACATCTTTCCTAAGGCAAAAGGAGGACTGCAGATGCTGGAAACCAGAGTTCTAGATTAGAGTGGTGCTGGAAAAGCACAGCAGGACAGGCAGCATCCGAGAAGCAGGAAAATCGACGTTTCGGGCAAAAGCCCTTCACCACACCTAAGAGGTGGTGATCAGATCTGTTCACAGTTCTCCAAGTGGGTTCTAGCCAGTGGTTTGTACAGCTGGAGCATAACCTCTGCGTCCTTACACTCCAAACCTCTAGATATAACCGTTCCCTCCGTGACTACCTGGTCAGGTCCACACCCTCCTACAACCCACCCTACCCATCCTGGCACCTTCCCCTGCCACCGCAGGAATTGCAAAACCTGCACTCACACCTCCTCCCTCACCTCCATCCAAGGCCCTAAAGGAGCCTTCCACATCCAAAGTTTTACCTGCACATCCACCAATATCATTTATTGTATCCGTTGCTCCTGATGTGGTCTCCTCTACATTGTTAGGAAGCATCCAGTCTCCCCAGAGCACTTTAGGGAACATCTCTGGGACATAATCAACCACACCACCCTGTGGCCCAACATTTCAACTCCCCCTCCCACTCTGCCGAGGACATGGAGGTCCTGGGCCTCCTTCACTGCTGCTCCCTCACCACCAGACGCCTGGAGGAACAACGCCTCATCTTCCGCCTCGGAACACTTCAACCCCAGGGCATCAATGTGGACTTCAACAGTTTCCTCATTTCCCCTTCCCCCACCTTACCCTAGTTCCAAACTTCCAGCTCAGCACTGTCCCCATGACTTGTCCGGACTTGTCCTACCTGCCTAATTTCTTTTCCACCTATCCACTCCACCCTCCTCCATGACCTATCACCTTCATCCCCTCCCCCACTCACCCATTGTACTCTATGCTACTTTCTCCCCACCCCCACCCTCCTCTAGCTTATCTCTCCACCCTTCAGGCTCTCTGCCTTTATTCCTGCTGAAGGGCTTTTGCCCGAAACGTCAATTTTACTGCTCCTCGGATGCTGCCTGAACTGCTGTGCTCTTCCAGTACCACTAATGCAGAATCTGGTTTCCAGCATCTGCAGTCATTGTTTTTACCCTCTAGATATAAAGGCAAGCATTCCATTAGCCACCTTGTTTATTTTCTGTACCTGTTCATGACATTTTAAAGATCTACGCACTTGAACCTCCAAATCTCTTTGAACATCCACTGTATTTAACTTAATATCATATAGAAAGGTCCCTAAAATCATTCTTTTTCAGTCCTATCATTCTCCCCAAGTTCTACTTTAACATAAGTAAACTTGATAAATACAATCAGAGCTAGAACATTTTAATCTACAGTACCCATTAACAATGTCCCATTATGTTGAATGATTTGATTACAACATAATCTCAAATAATGGATTAACCATGCTATGGATCTGTTGCTAAGAATATGGTGCCCAGAACTCCAAAAGTCAAAACATTTCCTGACAGAACTTCTTGTCTAAGGTAGAATCAATGTGGAAATTCAGAATCAGCTTTCAGATGAAAAACAGCCACCATCACAGATTCTCCACGTATGCATCAATCAAAAGGCAAATTCAGAACATAGAAACAGTAACTAGGAGAAAGAGAGGACTGCAAATGTTGGAGAGTCAGAGTCTAAAAGACTGGCGCTGGAAAAGCACAGCTGGTCAAGCAGCATCCGAGGAGTGGGAGAGTTGACGTTTGGGCATAAATCCCTTCATCATTCTTCCTGCTCAAATGCTGCCTGACCTGCTGTGCTTTTTCCAGTGCCACACTTTTTGACAGAGAAACAACAGTCAAATGTGATTTCCCTTTACTAAGCATCATTGGAGTTAGAGTCAAACAGCACAGAAACTGATCCTTCCGTCCAACTAGTCCACACTGACCATGTTCCCAAACCAAACTAGTTCCACACCGACCATGTTCCCAAACTAAACTAGTTCCACCTGCCTGTGTTTGGCCCACTTCCCTCCAACCTTTCCTATTTACGTACTTATCCAAACATCTTTTGAACATTGCGACTGTACCTACATCCATCACTTCCTCTGGCAGTTCGTTCCACACACTAACCACTTTCTGTGTGAACAAGTTGCCCTTCATAACATTTTAAAATTTTTCTCCTTAAAAGATATGCCCCCTAGTTTTGGACTCCACCACCTTAAAGAAAAGATCTTTGCTAGTCATCTTATCTACGCCCCTCATGATTTTATAAACCTCTAAATGATCACCACTCAACCTCTCAAGCTCCAGTGAAAAAAGTCCCAGCCTATTTTTTATAACTCAAACCTTTCATTCCCGGCAAAATTCTGGTAAATCTTTCTGAACCTTCACCAGTTTAAATAATATCCTTCCTATAACAGGGTGACAAGAACTGCACACATAGACTCCAGAAGAGGCCTCACCAATGTCCTGTACAAACTCAACATGATGTCCTATTCTTATTTTCATATTACTTTTTCAATCTCAATCATATTCTCCAGCACAATAACCTTCCAAGATCTCTATGCTCTTCCATTTCTGACCTGATGTGCATTCTACCACCGTAGATGACTGTCTCTTTCTCCCCATGACATGCAGCTTCACCTCAAGATTCCATTCACTATCTACATTTTCAGAGCATTTGCCTGACATCCACTAATAATGAATTTAAACTTTCTCTAAATATTGGGAAGACTAAGCATCTCCGATTTGAATTTCTCCACTATGGGTGACTGTGACTACACGAAGCTCTGAAATTCTGCTTTAAAAACATCTCTGCCTCACTGTCCTATAAGACGTTCACTAAAACTTAACAAATAAATGTGTGATCAAGTAAGTTTTAAGCAGTGTCTTAAAGGAGGCGAGAGAGATAAAGGCTGAAAACATTTAGGGAGTCAACACATTTACATGAAAAGGAAATGGTGCTATATTAGTTATTTATTAACTCTTTCTTAAGAGCCTTTTTAAAACCACACCTAGTAGGCTAGATATGTGAAAGCCAACGTTTATAATGTATTTGGATTTTCTGAAGAAATTTGATAAGATGCCACACAAGAGGTTGTTCCTCATGTTGAGAGCTCAAGGGATTTGCAGTAATATATGAACATAGATTGAGGATTGTTTAATAGACAGAAAGTAGCATAGGAATGAACAGGTTATTTTCAGGTCAGCAGAGTGTATCTTGGTTAAATGTCATAAAGATCAGTAGCTATGTTGTGGAGGTGCTGGTGATGTACTGGCGTGGACCAAGTTAAAAATCTCATAACACCAGGTTGTAGTCCAACAGGTGTATTTGGAAGTACAAACTTTTGGAGTGCTGCTCCTTTGTCAAGTAGCTTATCACTAGCTACCTGATAAAGGAGCAACGCTCCAAAAGCTTGTACTTCCAGATAAACCTGTTGGACTATAACCTGGTGTCGTGTGATTTTTAATTATAAAGATCAGTGTTTTAGTTTATTTATTCACAGGACAGTGCTAGACATGCTGACATTTATTGTCCATTCTCAATTGCCTTTAAGTATGATTTAATGATAATCTAGTAAAAAATGAGTCAAAATGTAAATGGCATGTTGGCCTTTTAACAGAGGCGAAAATACAAGGGGAGTGACAATATCTTCATTGTGCAGAGTCTTGAGTGGAGTTAGGCATTCAAATTTGGACTCTAATTCATCTGAATGATAGAGGATTTAAGATTATTTATAAAAACAAGTCATTTATGCAATAATTCCCTCAAGATTAGAAGCTTGAGGGGTAATTGAATCAAGAAATAATAAATGTTTTCCATGAACACAGATAAACTATTTCCTCTGAAAAGCAAGTGTTGAATAAGGGAAAATAATATTAATGGCTAGATTATTTTGGAATGAAATAAGGAAGGACTTTCATACACAGGCTAATGAAATCTGGAATTATCTCCCCAAATATTTTAATTCAGTTTAAAGTTGCAAGACTAGAGGTAAACAAATTTCAAGAATCAAGCAATAATACAATCGTGTCTGGAATATTTTTGTTGCTGTGTCACAAGCCTAGAGTTAACATTATTGCCCTAATAATTGTTAATGTAAACCTCCGGAAGTTTTCTGTGAATGACTGCCTTGGTCAGCTACTGGTGTCCATAACTTATCCAAGCAGAAAGAAAAATAGAGATGGAAGGAAGGGAGCGCCAGGCTGGAGGAAACAATGAGATGTAAGGGGGATCCCAGCTGGAGGAGGCGAGGAGACGGAAGGAAGGGGATCCAGACTGGAGGAGGAGTGGAGATGAAAGAAAGGGGATGCAGGCTGGAGCAGTGGAGATAAGATTCAATCACAAAAAGGCAATGAAATGTTTGATCAGTCATAATCATGTTAAATGATGGAGCAGGCTCAATGGGCTGAATTGCCTACTGTTGGTCCAACATTTCTGTATGCCACAGGTACATTTTTAGGACTTTTTTTGAGGATGATGACATTTATCAGTCAGGAAATTAAGGATTATGGTAAATGCAAGAAAGTGGACATGAGGAATATCACATTAGCCATGATCCTATTGAACAGTGGAGCAGGATTGAGGGGCTAAATGGCCTGGTCCTGTTCATTTTTTAATGATTTTTCTTACATCATAATAATAAAAAATTAAGGTCCTAACACACAGGAAAGGTTGATTTTTAACTTTTGGTTCATGAATATCTGAGTTGCCTTTTTGTAAAGCTCAAAGTTATTTTGAGCAGTGAACTAAAAACAGCATTTGCAAGAAATTGTGTGAGTGATTTTAGCTAAATGAACCCCCAACCCTACCTCCGTGATCATTACTATGGGCAAAGTTAAAAATCACAACACCAGGTTATAGTCCAACAGGTTTATTTGGAAACAGTAGCACTGCTCCTTCATCAGGTGGTTGTGGATTATAAGATCTTATACTCCACAACCACCTGATGAAGGAGCAGCGCTAGTGTTTCCAAATAAACCTGTTGGACTATAACCTGGTGTTGTGTGATTTTTAATTTTGTCCACCCCAGTCCAACACTGGCACCTCCAAATCAGGTTTATTTGAAAATAAAAGCTTTTGGAGTGCTGTTCCTTCATTAGGTAGCAAAAGAGCAGTGCTGTGAAAGCTTGTACCTTCAAATAAACCTGTTGGACTCCAACACCGACATCTCCACATCATTACTCCACATTAACAACCTGGTATATATTGCATGCTGTCCTGGAGATTTTTCTACATTTACACCTGTTTGACTATTCAAATGTGAGGGATACACTCTTTCTTCTTCGAATAATCAGTTGCCAATAGGTAAAAAAATTGAGAATTTTTACTACGAAGCAGTGACAGTTACATTCTAGTTGCCGAGATTAAGCATATAACTCCATTGATTCTAAGTTTGGCTTAAGCTTTAAACATAGAGAAGTGATTGCTGGGCCTCTTACTGAGATATTTGTATCATCGATAGTCACAGGTGAGGTGCTGGAAGATGTGAGGTTGGCTAACGTGGTGCCACTGTTTAAGAAGGATGGTAAGGTCAAGCCAGGGAACTATAGACCAGTGAGCCTGACCTCGGTGGTGGGCAAGTTGTTGGAGGGAATCCGGAAGGATAGGATGTACATATATTCGGAAAGGCAAGGACTGATTAGGGATAGTCAACATGGCTTTGTGCGTGGGAAATCATGTCTCACAAACTTGATCGAGTTTTTTGAAGAACTAACAAAGAGGATTGATGAGGGCAGAGCGGTAGATGTGATCTCTATGGACTTCAGTAAGGCGTTCGACAAGGTTCCCCATGGGAGACTGATTAGCAAGGTTAGATCTCACAGAATACAGGGAGACCTAGCCATTTGGATACAGAACTGGCTCAAAGGTAGAAAACAGAGGGTGATGGGGCGGAGGGTTGTTTTTCAGACTGGAGGCCTGTGACCAGTGGAGTGCCACAAGGATCGGTGCTGGGTCCTCTACTTTTTGACATTTACATAAATGATTTGGATGCGAGCATAAGAGGTACAGTTAGTAAGTTTGCAGATGACACCAAAATTGGAGGTGTAGTGGACAGAGAAGAGGGTTACCTCAGATTACAACAGGATCTTTAACAGATGGGCCAATGGAATGAGAAGTGGCAGATAATTCCGATAAATGCGAGGTGCTGCATTTTGGGAAAGCAAATCTTAGCAGGACTTATACACTTAATGGTAACGTCCTAGGGAGTGTTGCTGAACAAAGACCTTGGAGTGCAGGTTCATATCTCCTTGAAAGTGGAGTCGCAGGTAGATAGGATAGTGAAGAAAGCATTTGGTATGCTTTCTTTTATTGGTCAGAGTATGGAGTACAGGAGTTGGGAGGTCATGTTGCGACTGTACAAGACATTGGTTAGGCCACTGTTGGAATATTGCATGCAATTCTGGTCTTCTTCCTATCGGAAAGATGTTGTGAAACTTGAAAAGGTTCAGAAAAGACTTACAAGGATGTTGCCAAGGTTGGAGGATTTGAGCTACAGGGAGAGGCTGAACAGGCTGTGGCTGTTTTCCCTGGAGCGTCGGAGGCTGTAGGGTGACCTTATAGAGGTTTACAAAATTATGAGGGGCATGGATAGGGTAAATAGGCAAAGTCTTTTCCCTGGGGTCGGGAAGTCCAGAACTGGAGAGCATAGGTTTAGTGTGAGAGGGGAAAGATATAAAAGAGACCCAAGGGGCAACTGTTTCACACAGAGGGTGGAATGGGTATGGAATGAGCTGCCAGAGGAAGTGGTGGAGGCTGGTACAATTACGCCATTTGAGGCATTTGGATGGGTATATGAATAGGAAGAGTTTGGAGGGATATGGGGCGGATGCTGGCAGGTCGAACTAGATTGGGTTGGGATATCTGTTGGAATGGACAGGTTGGACCGAAGGGTCTTTTTCCATGCTGTACATCTCTTTGACTCTATAAAGATGCTGATAGCTTTAATAATCCAATCACAACATGGCATTCTGTTAGTAAGTCACTTGACTTGAACCCTTGTAACATCAGTGAGGTTCAGTTTGTGGTAGCTAGTGTACGTGTTTAGGTAATCTGTTCAACACTCTGCCACATAAATTTGCTTCTGCTGCGAATAGGCTTAACTGTTATATAATGTTACCTCAAAACAGGTAAGCTGTTTTCTAGTATTTTTAACTATTATATGACATTGGCTCAATCACACGGTTTTCTTATATCCCCACAAAACCTTGTCTCTGTCTATGCTAATTTCTTCAATTGTATCACAATCCTCCTCCCTGTTCTCTATACAGTATCCATATCGTCCCCTCATGAGTGAATATAGACACACAGTGTTCATTTAGAACCCTATGTCTTCCAGCTGCGTACACAAGTTACCACTGTGGTCTTAATAGGCATGACGCTTTCCCTCATTATCCTTCATGTACCTGTAAAACAACTTGGGATTTTCCTTTTTTTAATCTGCCAGTACTTTTTCATGAACCTTTAGTTCTCCTGATCTTTTTAAAGTTCCCTCATATACCTTCTATCTTCTCTTGAGTTTCTGCTGTTTTGACCCCTTGGTATCTGCCATATGCCTCCTTTTTTTCCCTGAATCCACTGAGTGTATATCCCTCAATATTCAGCGTTCAAAGGATTTGATGGTCTCACCCTTTCTCTTTATTGGAACATGTGTACTCTCCATAGTTTCTTCCTGAATGCATCCTGTTCTGAGGCAGACTTACTTGAAAGCATCTGCTCCCAGTCCACGCTGGACAAATCATATCTGATCTTATTAAAGTCAGCCTTCTTCCAGTTGTGAACATTTGATTTCAGGCCCATCCATGTCCTTTTCCACAGCAATCTTGAATCGGAGTTATGACCACGGTCTGCAAAATGCTCCCCCATTGATACTTCATCTACTTACCCAGCTGCGTTAGTTAAAATTAAGTCCAAACCACCCCCCTTCCTTGTACAGCCTTCTATGTAATGAATTAAATAGTTGTCCTGGAAGCATTTCAAAAATTCCACTTGATCTTTTAACCTTTCTCACTACGGCTATCCCAATTAATGTTAGGAATGTTGAAATCCCCAAAATATCATGACCCCCTTAGTAGTAGGCAGATAGTAAAATTAGCAAGGAATATATTGATATTCTAGGACTTGTTGATATTAAGAGGACAGATGTTGGGTACCTCAAAAAACATTAAGGTAGGTAAGTCCCCAGGGTTTGAAGGGGTCTATCCCATAAGACAAAAGGGGGCAAGAGACAAGATTGCTGGGGTCTTGACAGAAAACTTTGTATCTCCTTTAGCCACAGGCGAGGTCCCAGAAGATTGGAGAATAGCCAATACTATTCCTTTGTTTCAGAAGAAAATAGGGATAATCCTGGAAACTGTAGGCTGGTGAGCCTTTTACAGTAGTAGGGAAATCACTGGAGAAGATTCTTAGGCACAAGTGTACTTATATTTGAAAAACAATGGACTTAATAGAGATAGCCAGCATCGCTTTGGGTGGGGAGGTCTTGTGACTCAGGGTAGGGAAGTAGATGTTGTCTAAATGGACTTTATTATAGAATTTGGCAAGGTACCTTTTGTAAATTGGTGCAGATTAGTCACATGGGATCCATTGACTAATTGGATTCAAAATTGGTTTGGTCATAGAAGACAGAAGGTAGTTATGGAGGAATATTTTCTGATTGGAGGTCTGTGACCAGTGGTGTTCCGCAAGCATTAGTGCTGGGACTGCTTGTCTGTAATTTATGTAAATTATTTGGATAAAAATGTTGGTGGTCTGATTAGTAAGTTTGCAGACGAGAAGAAAATTGATGGAATTGTGAATAGTGTGTAAGGTTACTGAAGGATATGGCATAAGCAGAAAGTTGGGCGGAGCAACAGCAGATAGTTTAATTTGGACAAGTGTCGGGTGATGCATTTTAAGAGGTCAAATGCAAGAGGAAAAGTCATCCCTAGTCAAGATGATGAATAATATTTATAAGTTTCAAATCCAAAGGCATGTCTGGAACAAGAGAGTTCTGGATACTTCTAAATAATGGATGAGCAATTTTCTCACCTATTTCTTAGTTTCCATTCCAGAGTACCTCAGATCCTGAAGATTCTTACAACAGTGGTAGTTCATTCTCTTCTTCCACTGTGAAAACAAGAGTGTTCTCATTGAGCAAGTCTTCCACTTCTTTAGGCCCATTTTGCCCACATTTAAGAGGCCCAGTTCCATTTAATAATTGCACAATGTTTATTAAAAATGCTGTCAACTTTGATATTTCTGAATATTTTTCAGTACCACATTTCCTTTTTGAATTTTATGACTTTCTTTAGAGTCTCTCTCAGTCTACTGAATTTCCACTTATCCTGGCATTTGATTAAGCCTTTTCTTTCAACAAGATACTGTGCCTTGCCTCATTTGTCAATCATGATTGGTTAACAACACAAAAAGCTTTTACTTTTCTTCTGACATTTTACTTATTTTGCATTATACGGAGTATGTATTTTAATACTTACTCTTTACCTTTCAGTTTATCCATTAACAATTCAACACAATTCAATTGCTGTGGTCAACTCTCCTCACCTCTCGCTTTTGTTTTAGACGGTCTTATTCCCCCTCAAACTCATTCATATTATGGTCATTATTAGCAAAATGTTCCTTTACCATAAGATTAAGATGGTTTGATCTAGTTTGATTTGTGCCCATGTAGGTTCTGAAAAAAATTCTAGTAATCATTTTGTGGGGAATTCTATTATTATGCTATTTTGTTATTCTTTATTATGCAGTGATCCCAGTTGATGGTAATACTGAACAAGTTGGATCCCAGAGTGAAACCATGCCCGATAAACCACAAATTCTTTAGCAATTTGTTGACTGTGATCAGTCACTAACATATTCAAAAGAGGGTGCCAATGCATTCTTAACAAAAGAACAAAATTTATCACACGTAAAAGGTAAATCAAATTAATAATATTACCATTTTAAATGATTCTTTATAAAGTGTAATATTAGAAATGTCAAGAATAAGCCCCCAACATCACTGACATTCGAATATCTGTAATGTTAAGGCTTATCATAGAAATTCTCATAGAATCCCTACAGCGTGGAAATAGCCCATCTGGCCCAACAAGCCTACACCAACCCTCCAAGAGCAGCCCATTCAAACCCATTCCCCTAAACTACTACTCCACATTTACCCCTGAATAGTGCATCTAACCTACACATCCCTGAACACTATTGGCAGTTTAGCATGGTCAATTCACCTAACCTGCACATTTTTGGATTATGGAAGGAAATTGGAGCACCCAGAGGAATGCTATGCAAACACGGGGAGAATATGCAAACTCCACACAGTCACCTGAGACTGGAATCGAATCCGGGTCCCTGGTGCTGTGAAACAGCAGTGCTAACCAGAGCCACCATGTTGTGCCCTCTGAACCTTCCTTGTTCAGAGGGTACAACAATACTTGGTTCCTTTCTGGCAAAAAACTTTGCATTCAATTTACGCAATTTACTTAGTTAATATCCCTTCAGAAAAACCTTTAAGCAAGCTGCTCACATAGCTCATTTCCTTAAAGCACTAGCTTTCAAAGCCACCTGAAGGAGCAGTGCTTCAAAAGCTAGTGCTTCCAAATAAACCTGTTGGACTATAACCTGGTGTTGAGAGATTTTTAACTTTCTCCACCCCAGTCCAACACCAGCTCCTTCAAATCATCCTTAAGTTCAAGCATTCAACAGTCTTATTGGATATCTTCGCTGAAACCTTAAAGTTTTCTGTTTCTAAAGCTCCTCTCTTACAAGCCACTCCAGCCTTCTTTTCTTCTGTCCTATTTGTTTTGGACACAGGATTGCACTTAAAATGTTGCAGAACTTTTCACTCAGAAAGAGATCTGCACACCACTAATCTCCTGGATGTTCTCTTTCTAAAAGTTTCTGTCTCTGTGTCATAGGAGCCCTTGATGCAAGATAATAGCCCTTTGTTATAATGCCCTTTTACACTTATTTTCTAGTGCATGGATCTTTTCAACTTGCATTTTGTTTTAAAAAGCCTCAATTAAATACATGTAAATAAAACTTCCATAGAACACAAAATGAAACTAAAGCTTTATCTCCTCAACACACACCAATCCAACTTAAAGCTATACATGGTCCTACCCAAATTAGAAACAAAGTTTCAAAATAATAATATTAACGAACCATGAACCTTTGTCATAATTGATTGTGTTGTCCTGCATATCCTCAAACACTCTCCATACAACCTGGCGATCTCTATATAAAAAGGAAGCAAGACTCCTTGTTCTTTTCTACTGCTTTGTTACCGGTCTGTTATCCATTCTTTCTTGTATGGTACTTGATCTTTATCAACATTACAGGCATCTGACTAGAACATATATTTTTAAGAAAAATTGTGCTTTTATTTAGTTCCCAGTGCTAGGTTTGTGTGGGGACACAGCTCTTCATGGAACTGTCTTATCTTGCTCATTTGCCTGACCAATTCTTAATCAGTTTTTAAAAATTCCATGCCTTTTTCCCTTCCACCACCATAATTAGTTTAAATCTTTCCCTACTGTTGTTTTAACAGAGCAAGGTGTGCTTTTGTAGTTTCAGTGAAGGCAGGTAATCCTGCCTGTATAGCCATCTCTAGTATCAGAGAAATCAGAAACTCAATTGGTACTACTTCTACCTGAGTCAGAAACTTGTGGGTGCAAATCCAGGATGTGAATACAAAAATTACTATCAAGGGTTGTACTAGAGATGTCTTTCCTCAGACAGCCTTTTAGTGGGATGTAAAAGATCTGGAGCTGCTATTTGCAAACAGCGGGGGAAATTATGTCAAACATACTGGCCAGTATTTGTTCCTCAACCATGATCAGACAAATGACATTGGCTAATTGTACAGCATGCACTTTGCAATCGGCAACCAGGTCTCTTATGTTTCAATAATGACTATACTTCGAAAGTACTTCATTGGCTGTTACGAATGTTGCAATGTGTCCTGGTCACAAAGATAGGTTTATGTACTATGTTTTCTTTGAACATCAGTGAGTGACTGGGAGAACGTTAATATCCTTAGCTTTGTGTAGCACATGGCTAGCAGGCCAATCCAGAGATTACTGCCCTCAAGGATCTTCTCCCTAACCTAGTTTTTAAACTTCATAAATTTTTTCACAGAACCTAGAATCTATTCTTATCTGTGCCACTGGTTTTCACATGTATAACTTCTGGACGATCATTGTTACACTGCTGAATATTTTATGCTCAGCGACATTCTGAAAAACATCTACAAGCCAAATACTTTGAAATTTTGGATCGCATCTATTCCAACTACAGAATCCCCTCAATAATCAGTCACATATAAACTTCCCTTGCTCCTCAATACCTAATAATCAATATTAGTAATTTTGTCCATACTGTGAAATCTTAAAAGGGTATGCCTTTCAGTTAAATCCAGTTCCAATAATCCTCATTACACCCCTGGGCTGTTGGTTCCTACCATGAGGATAGTCACAATCTTCATTAAGAACTGTTGTATTCCTAGCAATGTGAGGTGATCACCCTCAAAATAGTCCAGAAAATTTACTGCCTGTGTTACAATTTATACTACATTCAGTTGACTTTGCAATTTCCAAATTACCTAAAGGCTGTGCTCCAGAAATAGCTATGGATTAATGATATGGAAAATTGTGCAGATGTGTCCTCAAACACAATCTGGTCAATTATCACTGTCCATTAGCCAACTGGTGGAAGGTATCATCTACAGTACTATTAAGCAACACTTAGGTCAGCCATATCCTATTCAGTTTAGGTTCCACCATCACCACTAGGTTCTAGACATCATCATAGCCTTGACCCAAACACGTTCATTAAAAAAATAAACAATTTCTAGAGATAAGGTAAGGATGAATTGCTTAGACATCAAGGCAGCATTTGACAAGAATATTGCAGCTCTGTAGTCATGCCTAGTAAATGGAAAACAGTTGTGTTCATGTAAGCAATTGTCTTAGCTCCAGGACACTGCTGCTACAGGAGTTTTCACAGCATTAGCACAGATCCAATCATCTTTAGCTGCTTCAGAAATAACCTTTTCTCCAACACAAGATCAATAGTGGGGATGCAGTGTTCAATTCCATTTGCAACTCCTCAAATAAAAATAAAAGTCCATTCCTGCACATGGAAAGATCTGATCAATATTCTGGCTTAGGCTAATAAGTGGCAAGTAACATCTGGTCCACAGAAATGCCAGGCAATGACCATCTCCAGCACAACAGAACCTAATTATTTACCATTCACATTCAATACCACTTCCGATGCTAAATTCTCCTCCAACATCATGCTGGGTGACAATATGGATCAGAAACTTGATTTGAAACAGCTCCATAATTATATACACTGGAGCAGATCACAAGGTGAGAATTCTGACAGTAATTCACCTTCTGATTCCCTGAAACTTCACAGAAAAAATACAGCGCAGTACAGGCCCTTCGGCCCTCGATGTTGCGCCAACCAAAGCCTACCTAACCTACACTAGCCCAATAACCTCCATATGCTTGTCCAATGCCCGCTTAAATGCCCATAAAGAGGGAGAGTCCACCACTGCTACTGGCAGGGCATTCCATGAACTCACAACCCGCTGAGTAAAAAGTCTACCCCTAACATCTGTCCTATACCTACCACCCCTTAATTTAAAGCTGTGTCCCCTACTAACAGCTGACTTCATTAGCGGAAAAAGGTTCTCACTGTCAACCCTATCTAAACCCCTAATCATCTTGTACACCTCTATCAAATCTCCCCTAAACCTTCTTTTCTCCAATGAGAAAAGCCCTAAGTGCCTCAGCCTTTCCTCATACGATCTTCCTACCATGCCAGGCAACATCCTGGTAAACCTCCTCTGCACTCATTCCAATGCCTCCACATCCTTCCTATAATATGGTGACCAAAACTGCACACAGTACTCCAGATGAGGCTGCACCAGAGTCTTATACAACTGCAACATGACCTCAGGCCTCCGGAACTCAATTCCTCTACCAATAAAGCCCAGTACACCATATGCCTTCTTCACAGCACTATTTACCTGGGTGGCAACTTTCAGAGATCTGTGTACATGGACACCAAGATTCCTCTGCTCATCCACACTACCAAGTAGTCTACCATTAGCCCAGTAATCCATCTTCTTGTTACTCCTACCAAAGTGAATGACTTCTCACTTAGCTACATTGAATTCCATTTGCCACCTTACTGCCCAGCTCTGCAACTTATCTATATCCCGCTGTAACCTGCCACATCCTTCTTCACTGTCCACAACTCCACTGACTTTCGTGTCATCCGCAAACTTGCTCACCCAGCCTTCAAGCCCCTCCTCCAGGTCATTTATAAAAATGACAAACAGCAATGGTCCCAAAACAGATCCTTGTGGAACACCGCTAGTAACTGCGCTCCAAGATGAACCAATACCATCAACTACTACCCTCTGTCTCCTTCCAGCCAGCCAATTCCTAATCCAAACCTCTAATGCACCCTCAATGCCATACCTCCGTAGTTTTTGCATTAGCCTGACATGGGGAATCTTATCAAACGCCTTGCTAAAATCCATATACACCACACCTACTGCTTTACCCTCGTCCACTTCCTTGGTCTCCTTCTCAAAGAATTCAATAAGGTTTGTGAGGCACGACCTGCCCTTCACAAAACCATGCTGACTATCCTTGATCACATTATTCCTATCCAGATGTTCATAAATCCTATCCCTTACAATTCTCTCTAAGACTTTGCCCACAACAGAAGTGAGACTCACTGCCCTATAGTTACTCGGGCTATCCCTGCTCCCCTTCTTGAGCAAGGGGACCACATTCGCTATCCTCCAGTCTCCTGGCACTATTCCCGTAGACAACGACGACATAAAAATCAAGGCCAATGGCTCCGCTATCTCCTCCCTAGCTTCCCAGAGAATCCTAGGATAAATGCCATCAGGCCCAGGGGACTTATCTATTTTCATCCTTTCCAGAATTTCCAACACCTCTTCCCTACATACCTCAAAGCCATCCATTCTAATTAATTGTGACTCAGTATTCACATCGGCAACAATGTTCTGTTCCTGAGTGAATACTGACGAAAAGTATTGATTCAGTGTCTCACCGATCTCCTCCGCCTCCACACACAACTTCCCACTACTATCCTTGACCGATACCTACCCTAGTCATCCTTTTCTTCCTGACATACCTATAGAAAGGGTTTTCCCTAATCCTACCAACTAAGGACTTTTCATGTTCCCTTCTCACTGCTCTTAGCTCTCTCTTTAGATCCTTCCTGGCTACCTTATAACTCTCAATCGCCCCAACTGAACCTTCACGCCTCATCTTTACATAGGCCGCCCTCTTCCCTTTCACAAGGGATTCCAATCCCTTGTTAAACCACGGCTCCCTCACAAGACCCTTTACTCCCTGCCTGACTGGTACATACTTATCAAGGACACCCATTAGCTGTTTCTTGAACAATCTCCACATATCATTTGTGTTCTTCCCTTGAAGCCTATTTTTCCAATCCACGCATCCTAAGTCATGCCTCACCGCATCATAATTTCCCTGCCCCCAGCTATAACTGTTGCCCTGCAGTGCACACTTATCCCTCTCCATCACTAGAGTAAAAGTTACCGATTGTGGTCACTGCCCCCGAAGTGCTCACCTACCTCCAAGTCTAACACCTGGCCTGGTTCATTACCTAGAACCAAATCCAGTATAGCCTCACCTCTTGTTGGCCTGTCTACATATTGTGTCCGGAAATCCTCCTGCACACATTGGACAAACACCGACCCATCTAACGAATTTGAGCTATAGCTTTCCTAGTCAATATCTGGGAAGTTAAAGTCCCCCATAACAACCACCCTGCTACTTTCACTCTTCTCCTGAATCATCCTCGCAATACTTTCCTCTACTTCTCTCGGACTATTAGGAGGCCTGTAGAAAACTCCTAACAGGGTGACCTCACATTTCCTATTTCTAGCCTCCGCCCAAACTACCTCAGATGGCAAGTCTTCCTCCATCACCCTTTCTACTGCTGTAATACTATCCTTGACAAGCAATGCCACACCTCCCCCTCTTTTACCCCCATCTCTGACCCTACTAAAACATTTAAACCCTGGAACCTGCAACAGCCATTCCTGTCCCTGTTCTACCCATGTCTCTGTAATGGCCACAACATCGAAGTCCCAGGTACCAACCCATGCTGCAAGCTCACCTACCTTATTTCTTATACTTCTGGCATTGAAGTATACACACTTCAAGCCACCTTCCTGTTTACAGGCACCCTCCTTCGAGATCGATGCCATGTTCCTAACCTCCCTACACTCAAGGTCCTGTACCCTAAAGCTACACTCCAGGTTCCCATGCCCCTGCAGAGTTAGCTTAAACCCTCCCAAAGAGTACTAGCAAACCTCCCCCCAAGGATACTGGTGCCCCTCATGTTCAGGTGTAGACCATCCTGTTTATAGAGGTCCCACCTTCCCCAGAAAGAACCCCAGTTATCCAAATACCGGAATCCCTCCCTCCTGCACCACCCCTGTAGCCACGCATTTAACTCCTCTCTCTCCCTCACGTGGCACGGGTAACAGACCAGAGACAACAATTCCGTTCTAGCTCTGAGCTTCCAACCTAGCTCCCTGAAAGCCTGTCCAGCATCCTCACCCCTCTTCCTACCTATGTCGTTGGTGCCAACGTGGACCACGATCTGGGGCGCTCCCCCTCCCCCTCAAGGACCCGGAAAACACGATCAGAGACATCACGTACCCTTGCACCTGGGAGGCAACATACCAATCGTGAGTCTCTGTCGCCCCCGCAAAACCGCCTATCTGTGCCCCTCACTATTGAGTCCCCAATAACTATCGCTCTACCTTTCACCACCCTTCCCTTCTGAGCAACGGGGACAGGCTCCGTGCCAGAGGCCTGGACCTCGTTGCTTACCCCTGGTAAGTCATCCCCCCCAAGTATCCAAAATGGTATACTTGTTCTTGAGGGGAATGACCACAGGGGGTCCCTGCACTGGCTGCTTCCTCCCACTCCCCCTCAGTCACCCATCTCTCTATAACTTTCGGAGTAACTACTTCCCTAAAGCTCTGATCTATGACCACCTCTGCCTCCCGAATGATCTGCAGTTCATCCAACTCCAGCTCCAGTTCCCTAACACGGTCTTGGAGGAGCTGGAGATGGGTGCATTTCTTGCAAGTGTAATCAGGAGGGACGCTAATGGCTTCTCTCACCTCATACATGTTGCAAGAGGAACATTGCACTGCCTTCGCGGCCATCCAACTAAAAGGTAAACTTTAAAAACTAGATCTAAAAAAACAAACAAGCAAAATGCAGCACTTACCTGCTTATCACAACAGGTCGTATTATTAGGTTAGAGGAGGAGGGTGGGTGGGAGGCTCTACCCCTGTAGTGCCTTGGGTTCCTCGCCTGCGCGCTTTTATAAGAAAAAACCTTCCCAGGTAAGCTAGCGCGACACCAGCTTCCGGGTCCGCTAGGCGCTTAAAAAAAACTTTAAACTTTCTGACAATCTACAAAGCAGAAGTCAGGAAAATGATACCCTCCAACTGGCTGGATGATTTGAAGATACTGAATACTATGGAGGTCAAAACAGCCTGTTTGATTGGTATTCATGTCAATATCTTGAATATTTGCTTCCTCCATCACTGACAAAAATGCACCAATGACATGCAATGTAGCACAACAACAACTCAATAAAGCTTCTGCAACAGCATTTGTGACTTCTATTATCTAGAAAAACATGGCAGCAGGAACATGATAACAGAGCATTGAAAAAGTTTCCAAGAAATCTTAATTTAGAAGCATGTTGTCTTGCTAGTCTTTCAGTGAGGCCAAGATCCTTCCAAACAGCACCTACTACAGAGGTTGCAGCATTAGAGATGGTGATGAGTGATCGCTAATGAACAGTACTGGTCAAGTCAGCAACATCTACATTACATTCAATCATTCTGGATGTACTCAAATCTATATAGGTGTATATCTTACATAGAGAATATATCAAAATGCAGTTTATAATTATTCAAATTAATATGAATTATTGTACAATGCTTACTCAAATTTGGCTTATTATAAACCCACAAAGTGAACGTCAGCCACTTATAGTATGACACACACAGCACCTTGATACTGGGTGCTAGTGCAGGAGTCAAAATTTACCTGTGGGAGAAGATGAATGAAGAGTTGCCATTTTGTCAGTTGTTGCTTTTTGTGCTCAGCTATAATACATTATAATCCCACTCGCACCTCTGCAAAATCAGCTATGCTTCTCATTAGGGGTGTAAAATAGCATAGTTAAATGGATAAGTGTTGGTTGTGCTTTAAATATGTTAGTTAGCATTTTAAATAATGCCACAGAAAAGTGCCTTTGTTGATGCTTGACAAAATAAGACAGCAGTTTCTGTCAGTTTACTCATTGCTCTTTTTCATAGAGCCATAGAGATGTACAGCATAGAACAGACCCTTTGGTTCAACTCATCCATGCCGACCAGATAACCCAACCTAATCTAATCCCATTTGCCAGCACTTGGCCCATCTGAACCCTTCCTATTCACGTACCTATCCAAATGCCTTTTAAAATGTTGCAATTGTACTAGCCTCCATCACCTCCCCTGGCAGCTCATTCCATACATGCACTAGCCTCTGGGTGAAAATGTTGCCCCTTAGGTCCCTTATATATCTTTCCCCTTCTCACCTGAAACCTATGCCCTCTAGTTCTGGACTCCTCCACCCCAGGGAAAAGACTTTGCCTATTTACCCTATCCATGCCCTTAAATTTTTATAAATCTCTATAATATCACCCCTCAGCCTCCGACGTTTCAGGGAAAACAGCCCCAGTTCAGCCTCTTCCTACAGCTCAAATCCTCAAACCCTGGCAACATTCTTGTAAATTTTTCTGAACCCTTTCAAGTTTCACAACATCCTTCCAATAGGAAGGAGACCAAAAATTGCATGCAATATTCCAAAAGATGCCTGCCTAACCAAAGTCTTGTACAGTTGCAACATGACCTCCCAACTCCTATACTCAATGCTCTGATCAACAAAGTATACTAAATGCCTTCTTCACTATCCTATCTATCCTTTCAAGGAGCTATAAACCTGAACTCCAAGATTTCTTTCTTCAACAACTCTTCCTAGGACCTTATCATTAAGTGTACAAGTCCTGCTAAGATTTGCTTTCCTAAAATGCAGCACCTCGCATTTATCCGAATTAAACTCCATCTACCACTCCTCAGCCCATTGGCCCATCTGGTTAAGATCCTGTTGTAATCTCAGGTAACCTTCTTCACTGTCCACCACACCTCCAATTTTGGCGTCATCTGCAAACTTACTAACAATACCTCTTATGCTCACATCCAAATTGTTTATGTAAAATGATGAAAAGTAGTGGACCCAACATTGATCCTTGTGGCACTCCACTGGTCATAGGTCTCCAGGCTGAAAAACAACCCTCCACCACAACACTCTCTTCTACTTTTGAGCCAGTTCTGTATCCAAATGGCTAGTTCTCCTTGTATTCCACGAAATCTAACCTTGGTAACAGTCTCCCATGGGGAACGCCTTACTGAAGTGCATATAGATCACGTCCACCGCTCTGCCCTCATCAATCCTGTTACTTTTTCAAAAAGCTCAATCACGTTCGAGAGACATGATTTCCTTTGCGCAAAGCCATGTTGACTATCCCTAATCAGTCTTTGCCTTTCCAATTATGTGTAAATCCTGTCCCTCAGGACTCCCTCCAATAACCTGCCCACCACTGACATCAGGCTTACCGGTCTACAGTTCCCTGGCTTGCCCTTACCACCTTTCTTAAATAATGGTATCACGTTAGCCAACCTCCAGTCTTCTGGCACCTCGCCTGTGACTATCAATGATACAAATATCTCAGCAAGGGGCCCTGCAATCATTTCCCCAGCTTCCCACAGAGTTCTCGGGTACACCTGATCAGGTCCTGGGGATTTATCCACCTGTATGCATTTCAAGACACTTGCTCCTCTGGAATATGGACATTTTTCCAAGATATCACCATCTATTTCCCCACATTCTATATCTTCCATGTCCTTCTCCAGTAAACACTAGTGCAAAATACTCATTTAATATCTCCATCTCCTGTGGCTCCACACAAAAGCTGCCTCGCTGATCTTTGAAGGGCCCTCTCCCTAGTTACCCTTTTGTCCTTAATGTATTTGTAAAAATCCTTTGGATTCTCCTTAATTCTATTTGCCAAAGCTATCTCATGTTCCCTTTTTGCCCTCCTGATTTCCTTAAGTATACTCCTACTACCTTTATACGCTAAGGATTGATTCAATCTTTACCTGACATGTGCTTCCTTCTTTTTCTTAACCAAACCCTCAATTTCTTTAGTCATCCAGCATTCCCTGCACCTACCAGCCTTTCCTTTCATTCTAACAGGAACAGACTGTCTCTGAATTCTTGTTACCTCATTTCTGAAGGATTCTCATTTTCCAACAGTCCCTTTACCTGTGCACATCTGCCCCCAATCAGCTTTTGAAAGTTCTTGCCTAATACCATCAAAATTAACCTTCCTCCAATTTAGAACTTCACCTGTTGGATCTGCTTTATCCTTTTCCAACACTATTTTAAAACTAATAGAATTATGGTCACTGGCCCCAAAGTGCTCCCCCACTGACACCTGAGTCACTTGCCCTGTCTTATTTCCCAAGAGTAGGTCAAATTTTGCACCTTGTCTAGTAGGTACAGCTACATACGGACTCAGAAAAGTTTCTTGTACACGTTTAAAAAAATTCCTCTCCATTCCCCTTTATACTGTGGCAGTCCCAGTCTAGGAGTGTGTTGCTGGAAAGGCACAGATCAGGCAGCATCTGAGGAGCAGGAGAATCGGCGTTTCAAGCCAGAGCCCTTCAGTCATTCCTGATGAAGGGCTTCAGTCCGAAACGCAGATTCTCCCGCTCCTCGGATGCTGCCTGACCTGCTGTGCTTTTCCAACAATACATTCTCAACTCTGATCTTCAGTATCTGTAGACCTGACTTTCTCCCAGTCCAAATTAAAATCCCCTACCATAACCACCCTAATATTCTTACAAAATTGTTTCTCAATTTCCACTGACTATTAGGTGGTCTATAATACAATCCTAATAAGGTGTTCAATCCCTTTCTTATTTCTCAGTTCCGCCCAAATAACTTCCCTGGATGTATTTCTGGGAATATCCTTCCTAAGTACAGCTGTATTGTTATCCCTTATCAAAAATGCCACTCCCTCTCCTCTCTTGCCTCCTTTTCTACAGTATTTGTATCCCTCAACATTATGCTGCCAGTCCTGTCCATCCCCAAGCCACATTTGTGTAATTGCTACGATATTGCAGTCCTATGTTCCTAACTATCTTTGGGGAATATAAAGAGTTGTCCTCAGCCCATCTTCAGCTGCTTCATCAATGAGCTGCTTTTCATCACAAGTTCAGAAGTGGGGATGTTTGCCAATGATGGCACAATGTTCAGCACCATTTGCAAATCCTCCAATACTGAAGCAGTCCATATTCAAATGCAACCACATCTGGATATTATCAAGGGGCAATATTGTGGGCTGACAAGTAATATTCGTGTCACACAAACCCAGACTACGACCTGTTTTTTTTACATTTAACGGTGTTACAATCACTGAGGGTACCATCAAGAGGATGTGAAGCTGTAGAATTTGCTACCCCAAAGTGTGGTGGATGTTGGGACAGTGTATAAATTTAAAGAGGAGGGAGGTAAGATTTTAAATTGGTAAAGGGTTGAAGGGTTAAGCGGAGTAGGCAGGAAAATGGGGGTGAGCATATTAGCCATGATCAAATGGTCGAGCAGACTCAATGGGCCGAACGGCCTAGTTGGCTTCCCATACCTTATGAACTTCTGAATCCCCCACCAGTGGCGTTCTGGGGGTTATCATTGACCAGAAACTCAACTGGACTTGTCACATTAACAATGGCTACAAGAGCAGGTCAGAGGCTAGGAATACTGTGGTGATTAACTCACCTACTGACTCTTCAAAAGTCCATCATTTACAAGGCATAAGTTCAGCACCATGATAAAACACTCTTGAACTCCAACACCACCACCAAAGCTCAGTAGCAGCAATGTAATTTCTACAAGAGACACTGCTGAAATTCACCAAAGATCCTTAGTCAACACTTTCCAAACTTCCATTTAAAAGGACAAGAGCAGCAGATACATGGGATCACCTCCTCCTGCAACATCCACACCAAGCCACTCACCAACCTAACCTGGAACGATATCTCATTCCTTCACTGTCACGGAGTCAAAATCCTGTAATTCCCTCGCTAAAAGCATTGTGGGTCAAACTACAACACATGGGCTGTAGTGGTTCAAGAAGGCAGCTCACCATCATCTTCTCAAGGGCAACTAAGGACCGGAAATAAACTGCTGGCCAGCCAATGTTCACGCTTCACAAGTGAGTTTAGAACAAAAAGTATAAACTACAGAGCCAAGAGGTATATCATTAAATGTAAGTACACACATCTGTTACATTTATATTGGTTAACCATTTATATATTAATTGCTTAAAAGTATTTTTAGAACAATATTTACGTCCTGACTGGTGAAATACCAGCTTACTATAAACAAATTTACTTACAAGGCCACAGAATTTCTTAGAAAATTAATGCCAAACTGGGGTGGAAATACAAGATAGAAGAGGGTTATTATAAGGCTATAAATACACAAAAAAGTCACTGCAATAACAATGTACATTAGTTCCAGAAAAAACAAGAACATTCAAATTCATGTCTAAAGGATATTCATAATTTCAGAAATGAAGGTAGGTAAAACCTATACAAAGTTTTGAATGGATCAGCCTAGTACATAATTTGGATGTCCCTATTACAGAATACAAATGGAAAAGCCAGTCTTGGACTGAGGTGGACAAAGTTAAAAACCACACAACACTAGGTTATAGTCCAATAGGTTTATTTGGAAGCACTCACTCAGTCTCTCCTGCATGTGCAGACCTAAATTTATGGGGTGAATTTGTATCTGCAGAATATTTGCAGATGCATTGTATTTTGCTCAAAAATGCATAACCTACAGTCAATCCATGTAATATTCTATAAATCCCACTTTACAAATAGTACTAGTTAACTCAAGATTGAGAGTCAGATTTTAACCTCACACCTTTAATGCATTCTGAGCTGAATTGGCACCTTTTGTTAGAAAACCTGGTTAGCTTGAGAATGTGATTTAAAAGAAATTCTGGGATTTACATATCAAAGAACTGAAACAAGCAAGCCCATTCTAAAAGATGAAAGACTTAATCTAGGTTTATCATTTGTTCTGCATGACACTAATCTTTTGTCTAGTTTAGAGTGGTGCTGGAAAAGCACAGCAGGTCAGGCAGCATCTGAGGAGCAGGAAAATCGAGATTTCAGGCAAAAGCCCTTCATCAGCCAGTCCTGATGAAAGGCTTTTGTCAGGAATGTCGATTTTCTTGCTCCTCGGATGCTGCCTGACCTGCTGTGCTTTTCCAGCACCATTCTAATCTGGACTCTGATTTCCAGCATCTGCAGTGCTCACTTTTGCCACTGTAATCTTTTGCTATAAATTCTGTGTCTTCTAGTCCTGAAGAAGCAGCAGCACTTCGAAAGCTAGTGCCTCCAAACAAACCTGTTGGGACTATAACCTGGTGTTTGTGAGATTTTTAACAAAATACAAAGTGCAAATAAAGTATTGCAAGTACAAATATAGAATCGAGGTAATTAATATTAGTCAAAGACTGAACCAGAAGGTGCTTTTCTCTCTGGAAAAAGCTTATGTAATAGAGGCCCTTCAAATTATTACAGAATTCTTTAAGGCAAATTGAAAGGTTTTGAATTATAAACTGTAAAAAGGTTTGAGAGAATTGGTCATAAGATGGTTATGGATGAGTCTACTAAGAATTCAGGAACAAATTGTGTTGAGAATGCAAAACTTACCATCACAAGGAACAATTAAATTCACAAGCACACTTAGAAGGAAATTGGATTGGTAACACAAGAGAGAAACAGAAAGTTATATTTATAGGGTCAGATAAGGGGAGGCTTATGTGGAGCATCAATGGGCCAAATGGTTGGTTTCAGTTCCAAACATTCTATACAATGCAAAGCTCTGATTTTATTAAGAAAACAACAAATGCAACACATTACAGCCAGACAAACAGTATCCATGCAGATAGCAAGCTAATATTTCACATCTAGATGACTCAGTCATAGAGATGTACAGCACAGAAACAAACCCTTCAGTCCAACCTGACCAGATATCGCAACCCAATCTAGTCCCACCTGCAGCACCCGCCCCATATCCCTCTAAACCCTTCCTATTCATATACCCATCCAAATGCCTCTTAAAAGTTGCAATTGTACTAGTCTCCACCACTTCCTCTGGAAGCTCATTCCATACACTTACCACGCTATGTGAAAAAGTTGCCCTGTAGGTCTCTTTCATATCTTTCCCCGCTCACCCTAAACCTCTGTCCTCTAGATCTGGACTCCCTCACCCCCAAGGAAGACTGTCTATTTGGTGGCATGGTGGCTCGCATTGCAGCCTCGCAGCACCAGGGACCCAGGTTCAATCCCCACCTTGGGCAACTGTGTGGAGATTGCACATTCCTCCCACAGTCCAAAGAGTTGCGTGACAGGTGAATTGGCTATGCTAAATTGCCCAGTGTTAGGTGCATTAGTCAGAGGTAAATTATAGGGGAATGGGTCTGGGTGAGTTACTCTTCGGAGGGTCGGTGTGGACTTGTTGGATCAAAGGTTCCATACTGTATGAGATCTATCCATGTCCCTCACGATTTTATAAACCTCTACAAGGTCACCCCTCAGCCTCCGACGCTCCAGGGAAAACAGCCCCAGCCTGTTCAGCTTCTCCCTATAGCTCAAACACTCCAACCCTGGCAACATCCTTGTAAATCTTTTCTGAACCCTTTCAGGTTTCACAACATCTTTCCACTAGGAAGGAGACCAGAATTGCACGCAATATTCCAACAGTGGTCTAACCAATGTCCTGTACAGTCGCAACATGACCTCCAACTCTTGTACTCAATACTCTGACCAATAAAGGAAAGCATACCAAACGCCTTCTTCACTATCCTATCTACCTGCGACTCCACTTTCAAGGAGCTCATGAACCTGCACTCCAAGGTCTCTTTGTTCAGCAACACTCCCTAGGACCTTACTATTAAGTGTATAAGTCCTGCTAAGATTTGCTTTCCCAAAATACAGCACCTCGCGTTCATCTGAACTAAATTCCATCTGCCACTTCTCAGCCCATTGGCCCATCTGGTCAAGATCCTGTTGTAATCGGAGATAACCCTCTTCGCTGTCCAATACACCTCCAATTTTGGTGTCATCTGCAAACTTACTAACTATACCTCTTATGCTCACATCCGAATCATTTATATAAATGACGAAAAGTATTGGATCCAGCACCGATCCTTGTGGCACTCCACTGGTCACAGGCCTCCAGTCTGAAAAAGAACCTTCCACCACCATCTTCTCCCTTTGAGCCAGTTCTGTATCTGGTGAAACTCTGATGAAATGTTAGCCAGACTCTAAGCATTAGCCTGCTCTCTTCTCCACGGATGTTATCTGACTTGCTCTGATCTCCAGCATTTGTTGTTTTCAGTACAGATACCAGCATCTGCAGTAATTTGCTCCTACATCTGGTTTTGTTAACACAGGATTGCAGCATATAAAAACATTTTAAAATCAATCACAGAGCTTGCAGGTTAATAATGTAGAACATTCTCAGTTCAGCATTTCACTAGAGCAAAATCAGGCTGCAAGACAAAAAGAATTCTATAATGATTACTGTAATGAAAAACAGGATGTGATGCATTTGAATACAGGCACTGGAATTTTGCAGGAGTTGGTTTACAGGGGGTGTAAATTGGAAGACTGGGCAGTTTTCAATTGATCTGTATCTAGCCACTTGTGTAAGTGTCCCACATCAACTAAAATCACTATTATGGTCATATACGTAACCCATATTATAAACTCTCTCAAATCAAGTAACGGAAGCCAATACAGCATAAAGGAGTAAAGATCTTTTGGAAGGACTTAGGACATTAAAAAATTAAGGTTGAATTTCTGGTAACTATTCAGCTTACAATAAAATATTTCTCATTAAGAAATCATAGTACTTATAATATGTTGACACGACTGCTTTACACAAATACAATATTTGAAATAAGTGTTCAGCAATTTACCTTAGTCCTTGCAGTGGTCTTGAAAGGCATCACAAAATCCACAGCATTTACAGATTAAGACAAATCAACTAATGAGAGAAGATAAGGATCATCTTCAGATTGATCTCCTTGGAATGAATTTGAATGATTTAGAACAAACACAAGTCACTAGTATTCCTGAAGCTGCATTTTATTCAGATAAATCCACTGGCAAAGATTTGTCTCCCAGGTGGCAATGTTCTGTTCAAAGGACTATGCCAGCTGATGAAAGTACAACAAATGACAATTGATTTTTAAAAATCAGTATACAGTTTTCAATAAATGAGTTTTAAAACAAAAAAAAAAATCAGTTTGCTTTCAGAAAATCTTGTAATATGTTACATAAAACGTTGCTGTGGAAGGGACTTATTACTTTTCACTGGCAGGGAAATGGTTCAAACTGGGCACATTGCTGGCATTCAGACTTAGGTCTTCCCCACCCCCCAAAACACACTTCCTTAGAAGACAATGACAATTTTCCACGTGAAGCCATTTTAAATTCCTTCAAAAAACATTAAAGAAATACTCCATCCTCATGAGTTAATTGCGCCCACAAATGAATTGATTCAATGAAAATTGGTCGATTAAAAGAAAATATGAATAGCAGTTCGCATTCCAAAGATAAAATGGCGTTTGGGGATCGGCCACATGGGGGACACAGGGAAAAGTACTTTTTGCGCGCCCTTTCTTTCTTTGCACCATATGGAATTGTGGAAAAATCTCACCAGAAAGCAAAACGATTTCAACAAATTCCAAAGGGAGCTGATGAAAAGAGATTCAATGGTGATCTAAACCGGCAATGAACGTTCAAACGACCAAAGGTCCTAATTTTTAAAAAAAATATAGAAAACGACATGGTATAATGTTCGAAAGGCCATCATGGGGCAGTACTCCAGACTAAACAACAGGTAACAAGATTAATCATGACAACAGTGAAAATGGTTTTCTAGCATTTTAACATAACAGGCAAATCATAATCATCAGATGCTGCTTTCTGTGGTTCCAAGCGCCATTTTAAGAACAAGGTGGAAAGTCGATCCTGAATCTGGCAGAAATGCTTCTCTAGATGTGATCAATCATAGTCCCTGTAAGGGCGGCTTCCATAACTACCACCGCCGCCGCCGTAGTAGTATGCTCCTTGGTTCCTGTATCCAGCCGAGTAGTTGTCCCGCTCTCCTGGATCGTAGCGGCCTCCGCCGCTGTAGCCGGCGCTCCTGTCAGCATCCCAGTAACCGCCGCCGCCGCCTCTCCTCCGGTTACTGTAACCGCCTCGGCCTCCACCGTAACCACGGCCTCCTCCCGACTTCTTCTCGGCGTGACCCACTCGGATCTGCCGCCCGTCGATGGATTTTCCGTTCATGGCCTGCAGCGCGTCCCTGGCGTCGTCCGGGTTCTCGAAAGTGATGAAGCCGAAGCCGCGGGAAGCCATGGTGTCTCTGTCCTTAATCACTTTCACCTCAGCGATCTGGCCGTACTTGGAGAAAACCTCTTCCAGGGATTGCTCGTCTGTGTCGAAGTTCAGGCCGCCGACGAACAACTTTCCGTCGTCGGACATGGTGAGGGGATTAGTGCGCACTCGAAGCTGTAAGTGCAGGAGCGGAGAATGGCGCCGATCAGTCAGTCAGTTAGTCCGCACAAACAGACAAAGAGGAAGCAGAGAGCGGAAATAGCCTCATTTCAATGGCCGCAAGAGAAGATGGCCGTCTCTCCCACCCCTTTCAATTCGGGGGCTTGGCTAATTCTCAAAGAGCAGCTGCAGGAGAATAAATAAAAAACACTGACCAATGTAGGGAAATGGCCAAAAACTGAAATTACTGGCGAAAAAAGTAGAGTTGACATTGGCGAGTTTTGTGATTGTTCATTAATTCCACCTTCTGTTTCAAATCTCTAACATCCGCAGTTCTTTGCTTTATTTTACGTAAACAAATAAATTGCTTAAGAGGGAAGAGAAAAACGGGATCCTAGTGGACCATATTAAGGGTTAGGATAAATTAAACGGTTTGAACGGTTGTTTGACAGACACAGGACATTTAACAGAATTGCATTTATTTAACATACATTCTGCATAGTTAGTCCAGATGATCTGTTTTCGTGTTTTTGCTTTCACCACCAGTTCAAACTTAGGTGCAGCAATTTCTAATTATAGAACACCTTCAACAAGAGTGAAGTCTCCCTCGGTCAAACTTGAACCAGTGTAGGTCAGCAGGCAGAGCTAATGATATACGAATGGATTGGGTGTGAGTAACAGTTTCTGTATTTACAAAAACTGCAAGGCGGGAGGATGGATAGAGGTTTCGCAAGGAACATACACAAGAAAAGGTAGTCCATTAAAGTATTTCAAGACCGCTATTACATTGTCTATCAGAAATCACTAAATTATATTAATTTGATTCGGTAATGTTATTTTTGATTAACTTATCTATTACCGAAAAGAAAATGTGTTTTATACAGTCATAGAATCGTACAGCGCGGAAGCAAGACCTTTTGGTCCATCCAAACCATAATCCCAAATTAAACTCGTTCCATCTGCCTGCACTGAGCCCATAGCTCTCCAAACATTTCTTATCCAAATGTCTTTTGAATGTTGTGGCTTTACCCGCATCCACCACTCCTCTGGAAGTTAATTCCACGTATGAACCACTCTGTAAAATAAAAAGCCCCTCAAATCTTTTTAAAATCTTAAACCTTAAAATATGTTCCCTCGTTTTGAAATTCTCCCACCCTAGGGAAAAGACACCTGCCATTCTCCTTACGTAATGATTTTTTGAACCTCTATGAAGTCACCCCTCAACCTCCATTTCCTGCCTGCCCCCCAAGCCGTTTAACCTGTTATTGATTAAGAATCTATCTCCACTTCAAATTTACTTCGTGACCCAGCATCCAGTGCACTCTCCGATGAATAGCAAATTCCTCCTTATTTCTGTTTTAAATCTGCCACTCTATAGCCTAAAACTATGACTTCACAGTTCAGACTGCCCACAAGTGGAAACGTCCAAATAAGGTTTGCTTTGTCAATCCACTTTAGCATCTTACATACCGCAATTAGATCTCTACTGATCTTTCTAACATGTATAGGTCTAAACTGTTCAATTTCTCCTCATAAGACAAGACTTTCATCTCTGAAACTTCTCTGACCTGCTTCCAATTCAGTTACATCCTTCCTGATGTACAGGGATCAAAACTGGAGACAATACTCCAGATGACTTTCACAATTGCAACAACACTTCCTTACTTTTATGCTTCATTCCTTTTGCATTAAGTGCCAAAAGGTCATTTGCCCTCATTACCTGTGGTACCTGCTTATGAGCTTTCTGCAACTCATGCGGATTTGATGGAATGCATCGACTTTCAAAATATCCTATTACTATTTTTTTAATGATGAATTCCAACAATTTCCCAACGACAGATGGCAAACTAACCGGTTTATAGTTTCCTACTTTCTGCTTCCCTCCCTTTTGGAATAAGGATGTTACATTTGCATTTTTACAATCCACTGAAACCTTTCCAGAATCCAGGGAATTGTGGAATATTATTACAAAGCTGTTTCATGCTGCTATTGTGCAACAGCAACCAAGTAATGTTCACCATTAACAGGATGCTGCCATCAAGTCAAAAAGAAGTTCTGCCTGTTGCGTAAATGATATGAATTTTAGTGCCATTGAATTACCAGATAGATAGGCCGAAGCCAGGTGGATTGTATTGAATTGCACATCCTTTTGGCTGCTTACAGTAAACAAGTTGCTAACTGTACCAATCAACCTGTGGTTGCAAAATGCACACCTCTGTATCCGACATTAGATGTAATTCTGAAACTGGATAACATTTGCTGGATAATGCTGCATGTGTGGAATTTATACTAACAATTAAGGATTGTCAGTCAGGCACAGTTACAAACAATGAACAAGAGCAGTCCAATCAGCTGTTTCAGGCTGTTCTGCCATTCAATGAGATCATTTTAACCTCAACTCTACATTCCTGCATACCCCTACTAATCTTTCACCCCTTGGTAATCCAGAAATTATGTACCTCGGCATTAAAACAGTTTAAAGATTCTACATCTAATGCTTTTTGAGGAAGGGAATTCCAAAGATGCTCAACAGTTTGTTATGGGAAAAAAAATCCTCATCGTGTCTTAACTATGCAAACCCTTATTTTTAAACTATGACTCCTAGCTCTAGATTCTCCAACAAGAGGGAACTCCTTTCCACATCCATCCTATCAATTGGAAAAGTGGCTTGGAAAAGTAGGCTTCAAGGCAAGGGCATAATTGATATGTGGAGCTTGTTCAAGGAGCAACTATTGAGTGTCCTTGATAAGTATATACCTGTCAGGCAGGGAGGAAAGGGTCGTGTGAGGGAGCCGTGGTTTAATAAGGAATTGGAATCCCTTGTTAAATGGAAGAGGGCGGTAAAGATGAGGCGTGAAGGTTCAATTGGGGAGATTGAGAGTTATATGGTAGCCAGGAAGGACCTGAAGAGAGAGCTAAGAGCAGCAAGGAGGGGACATGAAAGGTCCTTAGTTGGTAGGATTAGGGAAAACCCAAAGGCTTTCTATAGGTATGTCAGGAATAAAAGAATGAATAGGGTAGGAATAGGTCCAGTCAAGGATAGTAGTGGGAAGTTGCGTGTGGAGGCTGAAGAGATTGGGGAGACACTGAATGAATACTTTTCGTCAGTATTCACTCAGGAACAGGACATTGTTGCCAATGTGAATACTGAGTCACAATTAAGTAGAATGGATGGCTTTGAGGTATGTAGGGAAGAGGTGTTGGAAATTCTGGATCGGGTGAAAATAGATAAGTCCCCTGGGCCTGATGGCATTTATCCTAGGATTCTCTGGGAAGCAAGGGAGGAGATTGCAGAGCCATTGGCCTTGATTTTTATGTCCTCGTTGTTTACAGGAATAGTGCCAGAAGATTGGAGGCTAGCAAATGTGGTTCCCTTGTTCAAGAAGGGGAGTACGGATAACCCTAGTAACTATAGGCTGGTGAGACTCACTTCTGTTGTGGGCAAAGTCTTAGAGAGAATTGTAAGGGATAGGATTTATGAACATCTGTATAGGAATAATGTGATCAAGGATAGTCAGCATGGTTTTGTGAAGGGCAGGTTGTGTCTCACAAACCTTATTGAATTCTTTGAGAAGGTGACTAAGGAGGTGAACGAGGGGAAAACGGTAGATGTGGTGTATATGGATTTTCGTAAGGCGTTTGAAAAGATTCCCCATGGTAGGCTACTGCAAAAAATACAGAGGTATGGCATTGAGGGTGAGTTGGAGGTTTGGATTAGGAATTGGCTGGCTGGAAGAAGACAGAGGGTAGTAGTTGATGGTAAAGGTTCATCTTGGAGTGCTGTTACTAGCGGTGTTCCGCAAGGATCTGTTTTGGGACCATTGCTGTTTGTAATTTTTATAAATGGCCTGGAGGAGGGGTTAGAAGGTTGGGTGAGCAAGTTTACGGATGATACGAAAGTTGGTGGAGTCGTTGACAGTGAGGAAGGATGTGTCAGGTTACAGCGGGATATAGATAAGCTGCAGAGCTGGGCAGAAAGATGGCAAATGGAGTTCAATGTGGGTAAGTGTGAGGTGATTCACTTTGGTAAGAGTAACAAAAAGATGAGGTACTGGGGTAATGGTCGGATACTTGGTAGTGTGGATGAGCAGAGGGATCTTGGTGTCCATGTACACAGATCTCTGAAAGTTGCCACCCAGGTAAGTAGTGCGGTGAAGAAGGCATATGTCGTACTGGCTTTTATTGGTAGAGGAATTGAGTTCCGGAGTCCTGAGGTCATGTTGCAGTTGTATAAGACTCTGGTGCGGCCGCATCTGGAGTATTGTGTGCAGTTTTGGTCGCCATACCAAAGGAAGGATGTGGAGGCACTGGAATGGGTGCAGAAGAGGTTTACCAGGATGTTGCCTGGTATGGTAGGAAGATCGTATGAGGAAAGGCTGAGGCACTTGGGGTTGTTTTCATTGGAGAAAAGAAGGTTTAGGGGTGCTTTGATAGAGGTGTACAAGATGATTAGGGGTTTAGATAGGGTTGACCGTGAGAACCTTTTTCCACGTATGGAGCCAGCTATTACATGGGGGCATAGCTTTAAATTAAGGGGTGGTAGGTATAGGACAGATGTTAGGGGTAGGTTCTTTACTTAGCGAGTCGTGAGTTCATGGATTGCCCTGCCAGTAGCAGTGGTGGACTCCCCCTCTTTATGGGCATTTAAGCGGGCATTGGATAGGCATATGGAGGATAGTGGATTAGTGTAGGTTAGGTGGGCTTGGATCGGCACAACATTGAGGGCCAAAGGGCCTGTACTGCGCTGTATTCTTCTATGTTCTATGTTCTATCAAGTCCCATCAGGATCTTATGTGCTTCAATTAAGTCAGCTTTGACTCTTCTAAACTCCAGGCAATAAAGACCTAGCCTGGCTAGTCTTTCTTCATAGTGCAGTGCACTCATTCCAGGTATTGGTTGAGTAAAGCTTCTTTGAACTATTCCAATGGAATAACATCCTTCCATACTGTACACCGTAGTTCAGATACAGTGTCTGTATAACTGAAGCATAACCTCCCAATTTTTGCATTTAGTTCCTCTTGCAATAAAACAAAATGTTCTGTTAGCTTTCCTAATTACTTGGTGTACTTGCAAACTAACCTTCTGCAATTCCTGCATGAGGACACTCAAATCTCTCTGCAACCTCACACCATTTCGATAATTATTTTTACTCAATACACTAAAATGACAATTTCACAATTTTGCACATTATATTACATTTACCAGATCACCCACTTAAATCATCTATTTCCCTTTGTAGTTCCTTATGTCCTCTTCGCAACTGATTTTCCAACCTATTTTTATGTCATCAACAAATTTAGCTACCATCCCTTCAATCCCTTCATCCATATCATTTATATAAATTGTAAAAGGTCATAGAGTAATACAACGTAGAATAAGATCTTTCAGCCCAACTCGTCCATGCTGATCAAGATTCCCAAATTAAACCCGTCCCACTTGCCTGCATTTGGCCCTATTTCTCTCTAAACTTTTCCTGTTCATGTATCCAAATGTCATTTAAATATTGCATCTAACACTTCCTCTGGCAATTTATTCCACATACGAATTACTCTCTGAGTGAAAAAACTGCCCCACAGGTCCCTTTAAAATCTTTGTCCTCTTCTTTAAAAATACGCTCCCTAGTTTTGAACTCCCACCTGTCCCCCCCCCCCCCACGCTAGGAAAAAGACCTTTGCTATTCACCTTATCTATGTCCCTCATGATTTCATAAACCTCGATAAGGTCACCCCTCAAACTCCCAAGCTCCAGTGAAAGAAGTCCCAGCTTATCCAACCTCCCTTATGACTCAAACCCTCTAGTCCCTGCAATATCCTGGAAAATCTTTTCTGAACCCTCTCCAATTTAATGATATCCTTCCTATAGCAAGGTGACCAGAACTGTACACAGTACTCCAAAAGTGGCTTCATCAACATCCTCCACCATGACGTGCCAACTCCTCTACTCAATAGTCTGAGCAAAAAAGGCTAAAATGCCTTCTTAACCACCCTAGAGACACAAAAACTGCTTCTGCTGGAATCCAAAGTAGATGAGCAGGAGGCTGGAAGAACACAGCAAGCCAGGCAGCATCAGGAGGTGCAAAGTCTATGTTTTGGGCATAACCTTTCTTCAGGAATGGAGGTGGGGGTGGGAGATTTGCAGATAAAGTAGGGGAAGGGTTTTGGGTAGGAACAGGGGTGGAACAGTGAGGTGACGATAGGTGCACACAGGTGGTGGGTATAGGATTCTCAGTGTACATATGAAGCTTGACCTGATGACGTCACTGAGTAGATAATGGCAGAGAAGATCTGGAGGAGGATAGCATAGTCAACCAGTGGCATGACAAAAGAGCACAGGAGGGTCACAGAAGATCTGATTTGAAAATTCAATAAGGATCCTTTCAGAAATGTGGTAAAGGCAGAAATTAGACTGGAGGTTTCAGAATTGCCAGAAAGTTAGACAGGTCCAAGAATATTGGAGAGGTCAAAGAGGTTGAAAATGTAGTAGCTTGAAAGGATTTGTAGGAGGACATTTGGTCTTCAATGAGAGGAAAACAATCCCTGATTATAGGGAACTATTTGCAATATTTTTGAGCATAAGGGGCTGGTTGTGGACAGAGAATAGGAGGGGAACGGTAAGAGAGACATTAAGTTGAAGGTGGAGTCACAGGTAGACAGGGTAGTGAAGAAGGCATTCGGTACACTTAAACCTTTATTGGTCAGTGCTTTGAGTATAGGAGTTGGGAGGTCATGTTGCAGCTGTACAGGACAATAGTTAGGTCACCTTTGGAATAGTACACTCAATTCTGGTCTCCCTGCTATAGGAAAAATGTTGTTAAATTTGAAAGGGTGCACAAAGGATATTGCCAGGATTGGAGGGTTTGAGCTACAGAGAGAGGCTGAATACACTGGAGTTATTTTCTGTGGAGCATTGGAGGCTGAGGGGTTCCCTATTACAGGTTTATAAAATGACATGGACAGTACGAACAGACAAGGTCTTTTTCCCTGGGTGGGAGAATTCAAAACTAGAGGACATAGGTTGAAGATAAGAGGGAAAAAATTTAAAAGAGACCTGAAGGGCAACTTTTTCATGCAGAGAGTGGTGCGTGTATGGAATGAGCTGCCAGAGAGTGTGGTGGAGGCTGGTAAAATTACAACATTTAAAAAACACCTTCATGGGTACATGAATAGGAAGAGTTTAGAGAGATATGGGCCAAATGCTGACAAATGGGTCATGATTAATTTAGGATATCTGGTTGACCTGGACAAGTTGAACTGAAAGGTTTGTTTGTGTGCTGTACATTTCTACGACTCTTAAGTTAAAGGCAGAGGTGCAATAAAATTGATTTGTAGAGTAGATAGAATCAACTTAACTCTTTGCAAGGTAAATGGGAACACTATTACAAATATTTATGTGGAAAATAGAGAGCTAAGGAGCAATGGAAAATTAAACATATTCTAGTGATTCAGATAGAACCTCAGATGAACCTTAGTCATTAACAGTGCAACCAGAATTATTGAATAAAACTGCTCTCCAATGACACCTAGTGGAAAATAAAAATATGTTCATTGAGCACCTTCCGGAACAATTAGATGTAATTCAGCACTTTTATGTTAAGTAAAGTCAGAGAGTCAGACCCTTTGGAAACAGACCCTTCGGTCCAACCCGTCCATGCCGACCAGATATCCCAACCCAATCTAGTCCCACCTGCCAGAACCCGGCCCATATCCCTCCAAACCCTTCCTGTTCATAAAGTCATTCAAATTCCTCTTAAATGTTGCAATTGTGTTGTGGTTCTGTTCGCCGAGCTGGGAATTTGTGTTGCAGACGTTTCGTCCCCTGACTAGGTGACATCCTCAGTGCTTGGGAGCCTCCTGTGAAGCGCTTCTGTGATGTTTCCTCTGGCATTTATAGTGGTTTGAATCTGCCGCTTCCAGTTGTCAGTTCCAGCTGTCCGTTGCAGTGGTCGGTATATTGGGTCCAGGTCGATGTGCTTATTGATTGAATTTGTGGATGAGTGCCATGCCTCTAGGAATTCCCTGGCTGTTCTCTGTTTGGCTTGACCTATTATAGTAGTGTTGTCCCAGTCGAATTCATGTTGCTTGTCATCTGCGTGTGTGGCTACCAAGGATAGCTGGTCGTGTCGTTTCGTGGCTAGTTGGTGTTCATGGATGCGGATCGTTAGCTGTCTTCCTGTTTGTTCTATGTAGTGTTTTGTGCAGTCCTTGCATGGGATTTTGTACACTAGGACCATGCAAGGACTGCACAAAAGACTACATAAAAGGTCAATGTGGACAATGACCTCTTGCTGGCCCCTCTCCCCCATGAGAACATTCTGCACCCTCTATTGAGACATCTTTGATCCTGGCACCAGGGAAGCAACACACCATTCTGTTTTTTCACTGATGGCCACAGAAACGTCTGTCTGTACCTCGGACTAGAGAATCCCCTAACACAATTGATCTCTTGGAACCTGATGTACCAGTCTCAATACCAGAAACCTGGCTGTTTGTGCTATGCTCCCCTGAGAATCCATCACCCCCTACATTTTCCAAAACAGCATACCTGTTTGAAATGAGTACAACCACAAAAGACTCCTGCGTTAGTTGCCTACCTCTCTTTCCTTTCTTGGAGTTAACCCATCTATGTGATTGTATCTGAGACTTTCCCCCCCTTCCTATAACTGCCATCCATCACATACTGTTGCTGTTGCAAATTCCTCATTGCTTCTAACTGTCTCTCCAACCGATCCACTCAATCTGATAATATTCACAACCAACAGCATTTATGGCAGATATAATCCGCAGTAACCCTTACACTCTCTTTAAACTCCGACATCTGACAATGAGCACATATCACTCAACTAAAGGCCATTTTTACTCCTTCACAATCTACAGACCCAGAAAATATCACCGTCTTATTCCTCAACAAATACTTTCCCTGGTTAAATTAATAATTATGGCTTATATTTTAAGTTTAATCAAGAGACATATCTCCAAAAACATATAATCAAGAAAGAACCCACTCTACTCACTACTGCAGACTTTCTGTAGTCCACTTAAAACAATGAACTTATCTGATTTTGTTCTGTGAATTTTGCCCAACAGCTCCTCCAAGATCAGTTGCGAATTTCACTGTTTGTTAATTTTCCTAGACGCACTCCAATGTCCAACGATACATGAATTCAAACAGCAAAGGCAGTATGAGGAGACCTTTCAGCACATTTTGTCCAGTCTGGCTCCCTGCAGAGTATTCTAGTCAGTCACACTCCCCTGCTCAATACCTGCATCCCTGCAAGTTTATTTCCTGTAAGTGCTCATCCAACATGCTTTTGTAACCATTGATTGTTTCCACTTCCAGCATGGGAACTTCTGGTCAATACTACTTACTACATGAAAAAAGGTCTTCCTTCAATTTTCCCTGCATCTCTTGTTCAAAATCTTTAATTTGTGCTCCCCTGTCCTTGTACCACTAACTTGTGGGAAGAATTTTCCTCTTCTGCCTTATTTGCAACCAATCGAGTACTGATGTAAAATAGTCACCTTTGTAATTTGGGTCGCCATTTTTGTGCAGCAAAATTCCACAATTGTAATGACCACATGATTGGTTATGTTAATTGAGAATTCTGAGAAAGCAGAGTTGGATTGGCTACAATTTTCTTTGTATTTGATCAGTTTGCTAATAATAGGGTCACTCATCAAAAGGTTACTGACTCAGGCCTCAGCATGAATCATCAGCTGTAACAGAAGAAAGCAGAAAGTTGTGGAAGAATAATGTTTCCACTAGATGAGTTCAATGCAACATCTATCTGCTTCAGATTGTGGTGAACCTTTGACAATATCTTGGTTTATTCGGTTTCATTGCCATCTCCAAATCAGAAAATTAGAGGGGGACTGTGAAGTCGAGTGCATAGTCTTGACTGATGTTGCAGCAAAATAATTGATCTTGCAACACTGGATGTGCTTTTCTTCTTCTGATGGGATGTTAAACTAAGTCCTGGCTATTTGCTAATTTGGACATAAGAGCTTATGGCAGAGCCTAAAAATATTCGTGTATTTCCTCAATCTGAACCAACAGTCTTCTTGCTACCAATTATTAATTAATTTTATATTTGTTGAAACTTGTTTTGATGTCCTAAAAAAGCACATAACTCAATCAGGTAGCTGGAAAATACTTCAAGATATTCTGGAAATATTAAACAGTCATAGAGTCATAGAGATGTACAGCATGGAAACAGACCCTTCAGTCCAACCTGTCCATGCCGACCAGATATCCCAACCCAATCTAGTCCCACCTGCCAGCACCCAGCCCATATCCCTCCAAACCCTTCCTATTCATATACCCATCCAAATGCCTCTAAAATGTTGTAATTGTACCAGCTTCCACCACATCTGGCAGCTCATTCCATACACGTACCACCCTCTGCGTGAAAAAGGTTGCCCCTTAGGTCTCTTTTATATCTTTCCCCTCTCACCCTAAACCTATGCCATCTAATTTTGGACTCCCCGATCCCAGGGAAAAGACTTTGTCTATTTATCCTATCCCTGCCCCTCAAAATTTTGTAAACCTCTGTAAGGTCACCCCTCAGCCTCTGAGGCTCCAGAGAAAACAGCCCCAGCCTATTCAGCCTCTCCAGCCTCTCCCTGTAGCTCAAATCCTTCAACCTGGGCAACATCCTTGTAAATCTTTTCTGAACCCTTTCAAGTTTCACGAGTCGTAGTGGACAGCGAAGAGGGTTACCTCCGATTACAACAGGATCTTGACCAGATGGGCCAATGGGCTGAGAAGTGGCAGATGGAGTTTAATTCAGATATTGGATGCTCGCATCCAAATCATTTATGTAAATGACAAAAAGTAGAGAACTTGTGGGTTCTCCACTGGTGGCACAAGGTGGCACCTTGTGCCACCATCCTTGTGGCACTCCAATGGTCACAGGTTTCCAGTCTGAAAAACAACCCTCCACCACCGCCCTCTGTCTTCTACCTTTGAGCCAGTTCTGTATCCAAATGGCTAGTTCTCCCTGTATTCCATGAGATCTAACCTTGCTAATCAGTCTCCTATGGGGAACTTTGTCGATCCGCTCTGCCCTTATCAATCCTCTTTTGTTACTTCTTTAACAAACTCAATCATGTTTGTGAGACATGATTTCCCCCGCACAAAGCCATGTTGACTATCCCTAATCAGTCCTTGCCTTTCTAAATACATGTACATCCTGTCCCTCAGAATCTCTCCAACAACTTGCCCACCAACGACGTCAGGCGCATTGGTCTATAGTTCCCTGGCTTGTCCTTACCATCCTTCTTAAACAGTGGCACCACGTTTGCCAACCTCCAGTCTTCCAGCGCCTCACCTGTGATTATCGATGATACAAATATCTCAGCAAGAGGCCCAGCAATCACTTCTCTAGCTTTCCACAGAGTTCTCGGGTACACCTGATCAGGTCCTGGGGATTTATCCACCTTTATCCATTTCAAGACATCCAGCACTTCCTCCTCTGTAATCTGGACATTTTGCAAGATGTCACCATCTATTTCCCTACAGTCTATATCTTCCATATCCTTTTCCACAGTAAATACTGATGCAAACTACTCATTTAGTATCTCCCCCATTTTCTGTGGCTCCACATAAAGGCCGCCTAGCTGATCTTTGAGGGGCCCTATTCTCTCCCTAGTTACCCTTTTGTCCTTAATGTATTTGTAAAATCCCTTTGGATTCTCCTTAATTCTATTTGCCAAAGCTATCTCATGTCCCCTTTTTGCCCTCCTGATTTCCCACTTAAGTATACTCCTCATGCCTTTATACTCTTCTAAGGATTCACTCGATCTATCCTGTCTATACCTTACATATGCTTCCTTCTTTTTCGTAACCAAGCCCCCAATTTCATTAGTCATCCAGCATTCCCTATACCTAACAGGAATATAGTTTCTCTGGATTCTCGTTATCTCATTTCTGAAGGCTTCCCATTTTCCAGCCGTCCCTTTACCTGCAAACATCTGCCTCCAATCAGCTTTTGAAAGTTCTTGCCTAATACCGTCAAAACTGGCTTTCTCCAATTTAGAACTTCAACTTTTAGATCTGGTCTATCCTCTTCCAACACTATTTTAAATCTAATAGAATTATGGTCGCTGGGCCCAAAGTGTTCCCCCACTGACACCTCAGTCACCTGCCCTGCCTTATTTCCCAAGAGTAGGTCAAGTTTTGCACCTTTTCTGGTAGGTACATCCACATACTGAATCAGAAAATTTTCTTGTACACACTCAACAAATTCCTTTCCATCTAAACCCTCAACGCTATGGCAGTCCCAGTCTATGTTTGGAAAGTTAATATCCCCTACCATAACCACCCTATTATTCTTACAGATCGCTAAGATCTCCTTACAAGTTTGTTTCTCAATTTCCCTCTGACTATTAGGAGGTGTATAATACAATCCCAATAAGGTGATCATCTCTTTCTTATTTCTCAGTTCCACCCAAATAACATCCCTGGATGTATTTCCAGGAGTATCCTCCCTCAGCACAGCTGTAACACTATCCCTTATCAAGAACGCCACTCTCCCTCCTCTCTTGCCTCCCTTTCTACCCTTCCTGTAGCATTTGTATCCTGGAAAATTATCCAGTCCTGCCCATCCCTGAGCCATGTTTCTGTAATTGCTATGGTCTCCCAGTCCCTTGCCCTGAGTTCATCTGCCTTCCCTGTTAGGCCCCTTGTGTTGAAATAAATGCAGTTTAATTTATTAGTCCTACCTTGTCCCTGCCTGCCCTGACTATTTCACTTGCTTCTGTTCTCAGCTGTACCAGTCTCAGATCGATCTCTTTCCTCACTACCTCCCTGGATCCCACCTCCCCACCTTAGTAGTTTAAATCCTCCTGAGCAGTTCCAGCAAATTTCCCTGCCCGTATATTAGTCCCCTTCCAATTTAGGTGCAATCGTCCTTCTTCAACAGGTCACTTCTACCCCAAAAGAGATTCCAATGATCCAAAAATGTGAATCCTTCTCCCATACACCAGCACCTCAGCCATTCATTCATCTGCTCTATCCTCCTATTCCTGCCCTCACTAGCTCATAGCACCAAACGTAATCCAGATATTACTACTCTCGAGGACCTCTTTTTTAAATTCCTGCCTAACTCTCTTTATTTTCCCTTCAGAATCTCAACCTTTTCCCTTCCTATATCGTTGGTCTATTTATCCTATCCCTGCCCCTCAAAATTTTGTAAACCTCTATAAGGTTACCCCTCAGCCCCCAAAGCTCCAGAGAAAACAGCCCCAGCCTGTTCAGCCTCTCCCTATAGCTCAAATCCTCCAACCTGGCAACATCCTTGTAAATCATTTCTGAACCCTTTCAAGTTTCACAACATCTTTCCGATAGGAAGGAGACCAGAAGTGCATGCAATATTCCCACAGTGACCTAAATAATGTCCTGTTTCTATGCAAATGTTTGCTCTCTGTCCATAGTCCCTCAATTTTATATTATTTTCTCTGTGATTTAAAGAGATGACAGGACCAATTCAGCAATTATCACAATACAATCAGATTTTGGAGAAGGGCCCTACCAATGCACCCGTAGGTAAGGGCTAAAAATTCAGACTTGGATGCTAAGTTTGAGTGCTTGTTTTGTTTTTTGAGCTTGTATTATAAAATAACTTAATCTAAATCATGTGTAAAAGGTTAGGTCCTGATGATATAAGGAAAAGCACAATTGGACCTTATCCCAACTCTATTTATCATTTATTGGCTAATCTATTTATTAGCCAATACTCTATCCATAAAGATGTAGGAGCGCAAATAAGCCTTTCTGTCCACTCCTGTCCATTCTGCACTCTGTGGTAAAGAATTCCACATTAACTGCCATCTGAGAGAAAACCATTTGTCCTCATTTGTCTTACTCTGAGATTTTGCACTAAGATCCTTAGACAAAGAGAAATAACTCCTCAGCATCTGCTTTGTTGATTTTTCATGCTTCAATAATGTCATGTCTCATTCTTCTCAACTCCAAGGAGTACAAGCCCAACCTACTCAAACTCTGTGGGAGGAGTATGAGCCAGTTCAGATCATTGTGAAGTGGAATAAGCAAGACAGAGGAGGATACTATATCTTTGAAACAGTACAGGAGACAACAGATACAGTAACTTCATAAAGAGCAGGAGAGGGAGTGAAGTTTCTCAAATAACATGGGAGAGCAGGTCAGCAACTTTACAAACAGAAAAGTGGACCTCTGTTACCAGGGCAACCCTGTTAGGAGAAAAAAATGATAGAAAGACTGCCCTTTCATGTTTATTTTCTGGGCAGCATGGTGGCTCAGTGGTTAGCACTGGTGCCTCACGGTGCCAGGGACCTGGGTTTCATTCCAGCCTTGGGCAACTGTCTGTGTGGAGTTTGCACATTCTCCCCCTGTCTGCATGGGTTTCCTCCAGGTGCTCCGGTTTCCTCCCACAATCCAAAGATGTGTCAGGTGAATTGGCCATGCTAAATTACCCGTAGTGTTAGGTACATTAGTCAGGGGTAAACGTAGAGGAATTGATCTAGATGGGTTACTCTTCAGAGGGTTGGTGTGGACTTGTTGGGCCAAAGGGCCTGTTTCCATACTGTAGGGAATCTAATCTAAAAAAGAGGCAAAGTGTGACATCATAGGAAAACAGGCAGGTGATTAGTGGGTATTTCATCTGTGTCTTTCTTGACTGGTGAAACGGTTTAAAGAGATGTTTCACAGCTTGAGACAACAGTTAGGAAATTTGCTTTTAAAATATGGCAGATCCAACATAATTAATTAAATAAAATACAGATGGATGGGCAGATTATGTGTTGCAGGTGCAGTATGTGGGAGTGAATGCCAGTATGAATCACAGTGACCAAATCTGCAGCAAGTGTGGCTGCTCACGAAATGTTAGCTCAGAGTTGATGAGCTGGAGTTTGAGTGGAGGACACTGTGAGGGAGAGTTTTCACTGGATACTTTTTTTAGGAGGCAATCACACCCCTTAGAATGATTATATTAAATTTGATCTGTGGTAGGGGACAGGAGGGTGTGACTATGATTGAGGCAGGTATGGGGATCCAGAATTTAGCTTGAAAGAAGTCTCAGCAAGTGCCTTTAATAGGTATGAGGTTCTTGGTTCTGCTATGGACGAAGGCATAGACTACAGGGAGATGACTGAATGGACAACAGGACTGGGTCCAGAATGCCATTCAATTGGGGGAGAAAAGAGAGATGTAGTAGTAATATGAGATAGCACTGGGTAATAGACAGTGTTCTCTGTAGCAAAGACAGAGAGTCTACCTATCTGGTATCAAAGTTCAGGACATCTCTTCTGGGCTGGAGAGGAACATGGATTGGGAGGGAAGGATTCAGTTTTTGTGGTCCATATAAGTGTCAAACATGTAGGTTGGATCAGGAAAAAGGTTCTTCTGATGGATTACGAACACCTTGGGGCTAAATTAAAAAGCAGAACTTCAAGGTAATAATTTTCATGATTTGGAGATGCCGGTATTGGACTGGGTATACAAAGTTAAAAATCACACAACACCAGGTTATAGCCCAACAGGTTTATTTGGAAACATTAGCTTTCAGAGCGCAGCTCCTTCATCAGGTGGTTGTGGACTCCATTCCTGATGAAGGGCTTTTGCCTGAAATGTTGATTTTCCTGCTCCTCGGATGCTGCCTGACCTGCTGCGCTTTTCCAGCACCACACTTTTGACTCTAATCTCCAGCATCTGCAGTACTCACTTTCACCTTCCAAATAAACCTGTTGGACTATAACCTGGTGTTGTGTGATTTTTAATGTAATAATTTTCAGGTTACTACCTGAACTACATGCAAATTGTGCAGGGTAAATAAGGTTAGAGGGGTAATACATGGCTCAAAAATTGGTGTGGGAGAATTGGGTTACAAATTATGAGGCACTAACACCAGTACTGAGGAAAGAGCTGTTTTGTTTGGATGGGCTTCATTTGAACCATGCTGGGACCAGTTTCCTGGTGAATCATAGGACTAGGTTTGCCAATAGGGCTTTAAACTAAAATACTCTTGAGTTGAGTTCCCAGTCTTGATCACCCTGCAGCTATGCCTCCAATCTGGCTGTTGGATCATATTCATTTAATTTCTTTATGTCATCAATTCATCCATCTTTTTACAAGTACTGCATGCATTTGAATAAAGAGCCTTAAGGACAGTAAATGTGAGGTGATGCAAGTGGCTAGGACAAACAAGGCAAGAGAATACACGATGAATGGTCGGACTCTGGGAAGAAGCGAGGATCAGAGCATTCTTGGTATATATGGGACACTTGTCTTTATCAGTTGTGGGTTAGATGGTAAGAGTAGGGAGATTATGTTGAAGGTGTACAAAACTTTGGTTAGGCCACAGCTGGCATACAGTTTTGGTTACCGCACTATGTGAAGGATGTGATTGCAATGAAGGAGAAGTAGAGGAGATTCTCCAGGATGTTGCCTCAGTTTGGAGCATTTTAGCAACGAAGAAAGTCTGGATAAGCTTGAGTTATTTTTATTAGAGCAGAGAATGAACATCGGACATAGAAAAGTACAGCACAAAACAGGCCCTTCGGCCCACGAATTTGTACCGAGGATTAATCCTAATTGTAAAATAAAATAACCTAACCAAGCACCCCTCAATTCACTGCTGTCCATGTGCATGTCCAGCAGTCACTTAAATGTCCCTAATGATACTGCTTCCACCACCACTGGCAACATTCCATGCATTCACAACTCTCTGCATCAAGAACCTACCTCTGACGTCCCCTCTATACCTTTCTCCTAATATCTTAAAACAATGACTTCTCATGCCAGTCAATCCTGTCCTGGGGGAAAGTCTCTGGCTATTGACTCTATCCATGCCTCTCATTACCTTGTATACCTTGATCAGGTCACCTCTCTTCCTCCTCTCCAGACAGAAAAGTCTGAGCTTAGTCAACCTCTCTCACAAGACAAGCAGCATCATGGTAAACCTTCTGTGCACCCTCACCAAATCCTCTGTATCTTTCCTATTGTAGGGTGACTAGAACTGGACACAATATTCCAAGTGTGGTCTCACCAGGGTCTTGTGGAGCTGTACCAAAACCTTGCGGCTCTTAAGCTCGACCCCCCTGGTTAATGAAAGCCAAAACATCATATGCTTTCTTAACAACCCTATCTACTTGGGTGGCAACTTTGAGGGATCTAAGTACTTGAACATCAAGATCCCAGTGTTCCTCCACACTGCCAAGAAACCTGTCTTTAATCCTATATTCAGCATTCAAGTTCGACCTTCCAAAATGCATCACTTCACACTTATCCAGGTTGAACTCCATTTGCCATTTCTCAGCCCAGCTCTGCATCCTGTCTATGTCACACTGCAGCCTGCAATAGCCCTCGATACTATCAATGGCACCTCCAACCTTTGTGTCATCTGCAAATTTACTAACCCACGCCTCAAACTCCTCATCCAAGTCATTTATAGAAACTGCAAAGAGCAGAGGCCCAAGAACAGAGCCCTGCAGGACACCACTCAACACTGACCTCCAGGCAGAATACTTTCCATCTACAACCACTCTCTGCCTTCTGTCAGCCAAATCTCCCTGTATTCCATACCTCCTGGCTTTATGAATGAGCCTACCATGGGGAACCTTATCAAATGCCTTGCTGAAGTCCACATACTCCATATCCACTGCTCGACCTTCATCAACCTGTCTTGTCACCTCCTCAAAGAACTCAAAAATATTTGTGAGGCATGACCTGCACCTCACAAAGCCATGCTGACCGCCTTTAATCACGCTATGCTTTTTCAAATTGTCATAAATCCTATCCCTCAGAATTCTTTCCAAAACCTTGCTGACCACAGACATAAGACTGACTGGTCTGTAATTGCCAGGGATTTCCCCATTACCCTTCTTGAAAAAAGGAACAACATTCAGCTGCTTCCAATCATCCGGTACGACTCCCATGGAGAGCGAGGAAGCAAAGATCTTCGCCAGCGACTTAGCAACCTCCTTCCTCATTTCTCGGAGCAACTTAGGATAAATCTGTTCTGGCCCTGCAGACTTATCAATCTTCATGTTTGCCAAAATTTCCAGCACGTCAACTTCATCAATCTTGATCTGTTAAAGCCTGTATCCCAGCTCCTCAAAGTTCTCATTCACAACAGGATCTCTTTCCTCCGTGATAACCAAAGTAAAAACCTCATTTAGGGCTTCCCCTGTTTGCTCAGACTACACACACAAGATCCCTACGCTATTCCTGATTGGCCCTACCTTCTCCCTGATCATTCTCTTATTCCTCACGTATGAGTAAAATGCCTTTGGGTTCTCCCTAATCCTTCCTGTCAAGCCTTTTTTGTGCCCCCTCCTGGCTCTCCTCAGTCCAGTTCTGAGCTCTATTCTAGCAAGCCTGTAATCCTCTAAAGCTGTGCTAGATCCTTGCTTCCTCCACCTTGCATAAGCTGCCTTCTTCCTTTTGATGAGAAGTTCCTCTGTTCTCGTCATCTAAGATTCCTTAATCTTACCTCTTCTTACCTGTCTCAGAGGAACAAATTCGTGCATCACTCGCAACAACTGCTCTTTAAATAGTTTCCACATGTCTGCTTTACCCTTTCTGTGGAATAATTGCTCCCAGTCTGTACTTCCCAATTGCTGTCTGATAGCGTCATAATTTCCTTTTCCCCAATTAAAGTTCTTCCCTTGGTAACTGCTCCTTTCCCTCTCTAAGGCTATGGTAAATGTGAGGCAGTTGTGGTCACTTCCACCAAAGCGTTCTCCCACCGCGAGACCTGACACCTGTCCTGGCTCATGGCTGAGCACCAAATCCAAAATGGCCTCTCTCCTCATCGGCCTGGCTACATACTGAATAAGGAAACCATCCTGAACACATCTGACAAAACCGGCTCCATCCAAACCATCTGCACTAAGGAGGTTCCAGTTGATAGTGGGAAAGTTGAAATCATCCATGACAACAACCCTGATACATCTGCATTTTTCCAAATTCTGCCAGCCTATGATTTCTTCAATCTCTCTACTGCTATTAGGGGGTCTGTAGAAAACCTCCAATGAGGTGGCTGCTCCCTCACTGTTCCTAACTTCCACCCATACTGACTCAGGAGACAAATCTTCCCCAACAATCTTCATTTCTGCAGCTGTGATGCACTCTCAGATTAGCAATGCGACACATCCTCCTCTTTTTCCACCCTCCTTCTTCTTTTTAAATGTTCTAAACCCCGGAACATTTAGCAACCATTCCTGCCTCTGTGAAACCCACGTCTCCGTTATGGCCACAACATCATAGCCCCAAGTACTGATCTATGCTTTAAGTTCACCACTCTTATTTCTGACATTCCTTGAGTTAAAGCAGACACACTTTAACTGATCCCTTTGTTTCATCACGTGAGAAACCTTCTCAATAGATTCACTACATCCTGTCACTGCCCCATCTACAACTGCCCCCCCCCACTCAGATATGTAGCTCTGATTCCCATCCCCTTGCCAAACTAGTTTAAACCCTCCCGAACCACATGAGCAAATCTCCCATCAACATTTGAACCCCTCCAGTTCACGTGCAACCTGTCCTTCATGTACAGGTCCCACCTTTCCCAGAAGATATCCCAATGGTCTAGGTATCTGAAGCCCTCCCACCTGTACCAGCCTCATAGCCACATGTTAAGCTGCATTCGCTGACTGTTCCTCACCTTTCTTGTGGCACTGCTAGCAAACTCGAGATCACTACTCTACTCATCCTGCTCTTCAACTTCCAACCTAGCTCTCTGTAGTCACTTTTCAGATCCTCAATCCCTTTCCTGGCTATATCATTGGTGCCAATATGTACCATGAATTCTGGCTGATCACCCTCCCCCTTCAGAACCCTGTAAACTTGTTTGGAGACATACCGGATCCTGGCACCGGGGAGGTAATATACCTTCTGGGAGTGCTGTTTCTGACCACAAAATCTCCTGTTAGTCTGTCTAAGTATTGAGTCCTCCACCACTAGTGCTTTTCTATTCTCCCCCTTTCCCTTCTGAGCCACAGTGCCAAAGACCTGACAACTATGGTTTCCCCTGGTAGGCTGTCCCCACCAGCAGTATCTAAAATGGTATACTTATTGCTAAGGGGAACGGCCACAGGGGATTCCTGCCCTATCTGTTGGTTCCCTTTCCTCCCCCTGACTGTAACTCAGCTGTCCTTATCCTGTGTCTGAGGAGTGACTACCTCCCTGTACATCCTCTCAATTTCTCCCTCAGCCTCCTGGATGATCTGTAGTTCATCCAGCTCCAGCTCCAGTTCAATAATTCAGTTTTCGAGGAGCTGGAGTTGGGTGCACTTCTCGCAGATGTGGTTGGCAGAGACATGTGTAGTGTCTCTCACCTGCCACATTCTGCAGGTGGAACATGCGACTGCCCTATCAGCCATACCCCGCTCATCTGGAAGCCTGCACAGGACTAAACAAGGAAAGAAAAGAAGAAAAAAAGAGAAAGCCTGAAAACTTACCGAGTTTACAGATTCTTAGTAAAGTTAGAGGAGATGGGTGGGAGGGAGGCCCTCCGATGTAGTGTATCGGGTTTAGCTCTCACCCACTTGAAAACTTCCCAGCAGCACTTGTTTCTCTCCGCCCTCTCTTTTCGCCACTCTATTCAAAAAATTTTGTTTTTTACTCACCTCCCCAGCAGTCCTCCACTCCTCCTTCCCATCTGTCAACAAATGGAGGCCCCGACGCCTGAGGTAAGTATTTTAAACTGTTTTACTCACCTTCCCAGCAGTCCTCCACTCCTCCTTTGCACCTTTCGACAATATGCTGAGGGAGGATCTGATTGAGGTGTATATGATTATGAAGTATCCATAGCAGCTGTTCTCCTTGGTCAAAGGGTTAATAATAAGGAGTCTTAATTTTAAGGAATAGAGCATGAGGTTTAGAGGAAAGAATTTTTAACCCAGAGGATATTTGGAATCGGGAATGCATTATCTGGGAGGGTAGTAGAGGCAGGAAGGTTCATATGCTTTAAAATGTGCAAGGCTAAGCACCTGCGATGTCATAACACTTAAGTGCTGGAAAATGGGATGTGTAGTCAGGACGGCGCAGACATGATGGGCTGAAGAATCATTTCTGTGCTCTATGAGAAGTTATGGAGGGAAGCATTCACAGACACTTAAAGAGCCACCTTACTATAGGACAAAGTACAAACTAAGAAACAGATGTACAAGAAAGGCACAACAATTCTGTCATGGGTGATTTCAATTTACACACTGACCAGACAAATCAAATCAGCAAGGGTGGTGTGGGAAACAGAATTTAAGGGTGCATCAGGGATTTCCTCCAAGAGCAGTATGCTGAAGAACACACTGAGCGAGCACTCAGATTCAGCAATGTGCAATGAAGCAGGACCAACAAGAGATTATGTAGTTAAGGATCCTCTGGGGCATAGCAATCACGACAGAGTAAAATTCCAAATTTAGCCTGAGGAGCAGTTCTTAAACTAAATACAAGGAATCGCAGAGGCATGAAGAAAGAGTTGCCTCAAGTAGTCTGTGAAAATAACTAAGGGGAAAGTCAACGATAGCAGACATCCAAGCAGATATTTCATAATGCTCAGCAAAAATTTATTCTGGTGAAAGAGACAGATGAACCCACCATGGTCAATAAAGATGGTCAAAAAGAGCATTTGATTAAAACTAAGGCATACAAATCAATGAAATTCCACCTCTAATACAATGAGCTCTAACTTTATTAACTTGCTAAATATGTGATACCTTATCAATTGTCTTCTGGAAATCCAAAATATCCACTGCTTCCTCTTTATCTATCCTGCTTCTTACCTTCTCAAATAATTCTCATAAATTAGTCGGGCATGTGGAATGATTATAGCAAGGTCAACCAGGTGGACAACATAAAATATGAGTTCCCTGATTGGGCCTGATAATCTGTTCCAATCAGGGAGCCCTGGTTGACAGGAGTGTTTCGCAGCCCAGCTGCTTGTTCTGTGGTGCTGTGGAGTCTTTGGGCCATGTATATATTGGATGTGGGCACTTGCACTCCCTTTTTGATTTTCTAAAAAACCTTCTTCACTGTTTTTGGTTGCACTTAAGTCCCATGCTCCTGAACTTCAGGCACCCGGTACGGAGAGGGGAGAGCAGGTCTGAGGACCTCCTCATGGGTCTGCTCCTGGGCCTGGCCAAACTGGCCATAAACAGGTCCAGGCAGTGGGCCATGGAGGGGGTCGTTAGGGCCGATTGTCTGCCCCTCTTCCGTGGTTACGTTAGAGCCTGGGTGTCTCTAGAGAAGGAGCACGTGGTGTCCATCAACACCCTTGAGCTGTTCAGGGAGAGATGGGCACCACAGGAAATGGAGTGTATTATTTCCCTGTCCAACTCTATTTTGATTTAATCCCTGCTGTCCCCTTCATTGTTTGATCACGCAGCATTGCCCTCTAAGAAAGGCACTGCTTGTCACTGGCCACTTGAGTGTTTCTTTTCTTAAAAAAAAAGAACAAGAGTGTCAAATGTCCTGTTCATGCTGAGAGCTGGCTCAGCGGGAGCTGGATCGGTGTCAAGCATTCTCCATGTATAAATAAAGGGTGACTTGGTGATGGGAAACTGGCCTCTGTGGAATTATTTCAGTGGCAACGAGAGAAAAGCATGCTCATGAAGAAATTCTTTTGCAACAGATGGGGTAAGCATTTCTGGCGCCATGTCGTTATTTGGAAAGCTTGACTCATTTGATCCTGCTATTGAAGACTGGGCTGACATGTGGAAAGATTGTGTTATTTTTCCAGGCAAATGACATTGGGACAGATGAAAAGCAATGAGTAATTCTCCTGAAAGCTTGTGGACCCGCAACTTTTTCAGTTGTCAGGAGCCTCACTTTCCCTGAGGCACTAGATAATAAAACCTTTTAAGAGATGACTGATTTTAGTTGAAGAATATTATGACTACAAGGTTCCTCTAACTCTGAGATGCTATTAGTTCTACTTTGAAATTCAAGAACCAGAGGAATCAGTATTGGAATTTTTGACTAGGTTAAGACGACTGGCAGGGGTTTAACCCTTAATGAGATGCTGAGACATAATTTGGGATTAATAACGTAACTGTGCAAAAGTACTGATTAGCTGAAGCCCAACTGAACTTCAAATGGCACTACTACTGGCTTGATCATTGGAAAATACGACAAGTGGAGCACATGAGTTGCAAGGTATTCCGATGGAAGTGGACACTCTTGCCAGTCTGAATGAACTTGGGACACCACATTTGAGTGAAGGCAATTGCATAGCCTCACTCAGGACATATCCTGAACAGAGGGACTCTAGGTCAGCCCACAACAAAACCCAAAAACAAAGCCAAGTATTCGCCAAACTGTGAAAATTTTCTTCAGGATCTGGGCGCAAGCCAATGTAGTTGCTGCTGGTATGCAGACTCGAATAGCAAAAGAGTCCCACTCTTCCATTTCAGCAGCGGAGCTGAGTGGGAGCGGTCGAATTGTGCTCTAGGAAGATGAATGAACTGATATATTTGGGCAGTGGGAGGGTTTAAACTAATGTGGCAGGGGGATGGGAATCAAATGAGGAGGTTAGTGTATTGTAAGGAGGTAGTAATCAAAGCCTGTAGGGAACGAGATAATGAGGTCAGCTAAGGGGAAGAGTGGCCAGGGAGCAGATTATGAACGCAAAGGGACAGGTGGTCTGAGGTGCATTTGTTTTAATGTGACTAGTAGGTAAGGCAGATGAACTTAGGTAAAAACAATGACTGTAGATGCTAGAAACCAGATTTGGATTAGTGGTGCTGGAAGAGCACAGCAGTTCAGGCAGCATCCGAGGAGCAGTAAAATCGACGTTTCGGGCAAAAGCCCTTCATCAGGAATAAAGGCAGAGAGCCTGAAGGGTGGAGAGATAAGCTAGAGGAGGGTAGGGGTGGGGAGAAAGTAGCATAGAGTACAATAGGTGAGTGGGGGAGGGGATGAAGGTGATAGGTCAGGGAGGAGGAAATGACCTGGGAGTTGCAGTGGGAGAAGGACTCCCTGAGATTCTTGTAGAGAGAGGAGTAAAACTTCTTCAAGGCAGGCATCCTTGCAAGAGGATTAGCAGTAGGGTTAAAATCAACTTGGTAAAAACAATGACTGCAGATGCTGGAAACCAGATTCTGCCTGAATTGCTGTGCTCTTCCAGCACCACTAATCCAGAATCTGGTTTCCAGCATCTGCAGTCATTGTGGTGCTGGAAGAGGGGTTCAGATTTGTGGGAGATTGGGGCCGGTTTTGGATTGGACAGTCTACACCTGAATCAGACTGGAACTAATGTCCTTGGGGGAGTTTTTGCTACTGCTGTTGGGGAGGTTTTAAACCAATGTGGCAGGGGACTGGGAACCAGAAGACAAGACTACTAGACAGTCAGGTGGAAACTGGAGACTGTAAGGATCACAAAGTTAGCATTACCAAGGGGAAGAGTCGGCAGAGAGCAGATGAATGCAAAAGAACTAGTAGTTGCATTGCTGGTCAGGGATGATATCACAGCTGTGCTAAAGGAGGACACTATGGAGGGCTTGAGCAGTGAGGCATTATGGGTAGAGTTGAGAAATAAGAAGGGTGCAGTTACATTGTTGGGGCTGGACTACAAGCCTCCCAACAGTGAGTGTGAAGTAGAAGAACAAATGGGTAAACAGGTTATGGAAAGATGTAGTGGCAACAGGGTGTTAGTGATGGGAGATTTTAATTTTTCCCAACCATTGACTGGGATACACTTAGTGTCAGAGGTCTGGATGGGGCAGAATTTGTAAGAAGCATCGAGGAAAGTTTTCCAGAGCGGTTTGTCAACAGTCTGACAAGGGAAGGGGCCATATTGGACCTGGTGTTGGAGAATGAGCCAGGCCAGGTGGTAGAAGTTGCAGTGGGGGATTTCTTTGGGAATAGTGACAATTCTGTAAGTTTTAGAATACTCATAGACAAAGATGAGAGTGGTCCTAAGAACGAGTACTAAACTGGGCCAAGGCCAATTATATCAAAATTAGGCAGGAGCTGGGAAATATGGATTGGACACTGCTATTTGAAGGAAAGTCCACATTTGAGGATGGTGCAGAATAGGCATGTCCCTTTTAAAACAAGGGATAAGAAAGGCAAGATGCGTGAACCGTGGATGACAGGAGAAATCGTGCGACTAGTCAAGAGGAAAAGGGAAGCGTAGATAAGGTCCAGACAGCTAAGAACTGAAATGGGCCTTGGAGGAATATCGGGAGAGTAAGACCAATCTTAAACGAGGTATCAAGTGGGTTAAAAGGGGTCATGAAATAACTTTAGCGAGCAGAATTAAGGAGAATCCCAAGGCCTTTTGTTCTTATATAAGAAGCAAGAAGGTAACCAGAGAAAGGGTTGGTTCATTAAAGGATAAGGAAGGAAGGTTGTATGTCGAACGTGAGAAAATGGGCGAGATTCTCAATGACTACTTTGCATCAGTGTTCATTGAGGAATGGGAGGTGATGAATGCTGAGATTAGAGATAGATGTTTGTTTATTTTGGATCACGTTGACACAAGGAGGGAAGATATGTTGGGTAGGCTAAAGGATATTAAAGTGGATAAATCCCCAGGACCGAATGGGATCTATCACAGGTTACTGAGGGAGGCGAGGTTGCTGGGGCCCTGACACATATCTTTGTAGCATCCTTAAATACAGGTGAAGTGCCAGAGGACTGGAGGGTTGCTCATGTTGTCCCCCTGTACAAGAAGGGTAGTAGGGATATTCCAGGTAACTACACACCATTGAGTCTGATGTCAGTGGTGGGAAAGTTGCTGGAGAAGGTACTGAGGGATAAAATCTATTTATATTTGGAAAAGAATGGGCTTATCAGTGCTGGGCAACATGGTTTTGTGCGGAGTAGATCATGCTTTACCAACTTAGTAGAGTTCTTTGAGGAAGTGACCAAGTTGATAGATGAAAGAATTGCTGTAGATGTCATATACATTGACTTCAGTAATGCGTTTGATAAGGTTTTATTGGTAAACTGATGGAGAAAGTGAAGTCATATGCTGTGCAGGGTGTTCTAGCTAGGTGGAAAAAGAATTGGTTGAGCAACAGGAGACAGAGAGTAGTAGTTGAAGGGAGTGTCTCGAAATGGAGAAAGATGACTAGCGGTGTTCCACAGGGATCACCTGGGGCCACTGTTGTTTATAATATATGTAAATGATCTGGAAGAGGGCATTGTTGGTCTGATCAGTAAGTTTGCGGATGACACGAAGATTGGTGGAGAAGCAGGAAGGAGAGGGGACTGTCAAAGAATGCAGGAGAATATAGCTAGACTTGGAGAGTTGGGCAGAGAAGTGTAGATGGAGTTCAATGCATTTTGGCAAGTCTAATTCTAGACTGAACTATACTATAAACAGAAGACCCTTGGGAAAAGTTGATGAGCAGAGAGATCTGGGAGTTCAGGTCCATTGTACCATGAAGGTACAGGTGGATAGACTGGTCAAGAAGGCATATAGTATGCTTGCCTTCATTGGACGGGGTATTGATTGTAAGAGCTGGCAGGTCATGTTAAAATTGTACAAGACTTTGGTTTGGCTACATTTAGAATGCTGTGTACACTTCTGGTCACCACATTACCAAAAGGATGTGGACGCTTTGGAGAGGGTGCAGAGAAGATTTATGACGATGTTGCCTGGTATGAAGAGAAGTTGAGTAGGTTAGGATTGTTTTCATTAGAAAAAAGGAGATTGAGGGGGGAACCTGATTGAGGTCTACAAAATCATGAAGGGTATAGACAGGGTAGATAGAGATAAGCTTTTTCCCAGGGTGAGGGATTCAATATCGAGAGGTCATGTGTTCAAGGTGAGAGGTGAAAAGTTTAAGGGGGATATATGCAGCAAGTACCTTTACACAGAGAGTGATAGGTGCCTGGAATGTGTTGCCAGCAGAGATAGTAGAAGCATGCACGGTAGATTCATTTAAGGTGCATCTGGACAGATACATGAATATGTGGGGTGCAGAGGGATACAGATGCTTAGGAATCGGGTGATAGGTTTAGACAGTGGATTTGGATTGGCTCAGGCTTGAAGGGCCAAAGGGCGTGGCCCTGGCTTGTAAATTTTCTATGTTCTTCTTTGTTCTCGATGCTTCGAGTGGGAAAGAGAGGGAGATAAAAGAGAGGGAGGAGTTGCATTATTGATCAGAGAGGGTAGGACAGCTGTACTGAAGGAGGGCACCATGGAGGACTTGAGCAGTGAGGCAATATGGGCAGACCTCAGAAATAGGAAGCGTGCAGTAACAATGGTGGGGCTGTACTACAGGCTTCCCAACAGTGAGCCTGAGACAGAGGTACAAATATGTGGACAGATTATGACAAGATGTTGGAGCAACAGGGTGGTGGTAATGGGAGATTTTAATTTTCCCAATTTTAACTGGGATTCATTAAGTGTTATAGATTTAGATGGAGCAGATTTTGTAAGGAGCATCCAGGAGGGTTTTATAGAGCAGTATGTAAATAGTCCAACTTGGGAAGGAGCCATACTGCACCTGGTGTTGAGTAATGAGCCCAGCCAGGTGGTCGAAGTTTCAGTTGGGGATTACTTTGGAAATAGTGATCACAATTCCATAAGTTTTAGAATACTCATGGACAAAGACAAAAGTGGTCCTAAAGGAAGAGTGCTAAATTGGGTGAAGGTTAACTGTTGCAAAATTTGGCAGGAGCTGGGGAATGTGGACTGGGATTAAGTTGTTGGAGAATCAATTCATATTTGATATGTGGGAGGATTTTAATGAGAGGTTGATTAGAGTGCAGGACAGATATGCACCTGTGAAAATGAGCAATAGAAAGAGCAAGATTAGGGAACCATGGATGACAAGTGAAATTATGAGACTAGCTAAGAGGAAAAAGGAAGCATACATAAGGTCTAGGCAACTGAAAACAGGGTGATGCTTTGGAAGAATATTGCTAGAGTAAGACCAATCTAAAACAAAGAACTAAGAGGGCTAAAAGGGGTCATGAAATATATTCAGCAAACAGGGTTAAGGAAAATCCCAAAGCCTTTCATTCATATATAAGGAGCAAGAGGGTAATTAGAGAAAAGGTTGGCCCTCTTAAGGTCAAAGGAGAGAAGTTATGCGTGGAGTCAGAGAAAATGGGTGAGATTCTGAATTAGTACTTTGCGTCAGTATTACCAAAGGAGAGGGACATGATGGATGTTGAGGTTAGGGATAGATGTTTGATTACTCTAGGTCAAGTCTGCATAAGGAGGAGGAAGTGATGCATAATCTAAAAGTCATTAAGGTGGACTAGTCCCCAGGTCCAGATGGGATCTATCTCAGGTTTCTGAGGGAAGTGAGAGAGGAGCTAGGGAGGAAATAGCTGGGGCTTTGACAGATATCTTTGCAGCATCCTTGAACTCGGGTGAGGTCCCATAGGACTGGTGAAATGTTAATGGTATCCCCTTGTTTAAGAAGGGTAGTAGGGATAATCCAAGTAATTATAGACCAGTGAGCCTAATGTCAGTGGTAGGGAAGCTGCTGGAGAAGATACTGGGGGATAGGATTGATTTACATTTGGAAACAAAATGGTCTTATCAGTGATAAGCAGCATGGTATTGTGCAGGGAAGGTCATGCCTTACCAACTTAATGGAATTCTTTGAGGAGATGACCAAGTTGATTAATGAGGGAAGGGCTGTGGATGTCATATACATGGATTTCAGTAAGGCATTTGACAAGGTTCCCCATAGTAAGCTGATGGAGAAAGTGAAGTCGCATGGGGTCCAGGGTGTATGGCTAGATGGATAGAGAACTGGCTGGGCAACAGGAGACAGAGAGTTGCAGTGGAAGGGAGTTTCTCAAAATGGAGAACTGTGACCAGTGGTGTTCCACAGGGATCTGTGCTGGGACGACTGTTGTTTGTGATATACATAAATGATCTGGAGGAAGGTATAGGTGGTCTGATTAGCAAGTTTGCAGATGACACTAAGATTGGTGGAGTAGCAGATAGTGACAGGGACTGTCAGAGAATGCAGCAGAATATAGACAGATTGGAGATTTGGGCGGAGAAATGGCAGGCGGAGTTCAATCCGGGCAAATGTGAGCAATGCATTTCGGAAGATCCAATTCAAGAGTGAACTACAAAGGAACCTTGATTATCCGAATAAGGTGGGCAGGCACTGTTTCATTGGATAACTAATTATTCAGATAATCGATTTTACCTTAAACAAGGGAAGCCATACTGATCTAATGCTGTGCTCTCGCAGAGAATTTGTTTAAATCTATAATTTTAATGAGTCTGCTATTTAACAAAAAACTAATCTTTGTATTCTGCAAATTACAGGTTTAACTGCGAAGGACTAAACCCTTACCCATCACATAAATACTATATATGAAATCCCAGCATTAAACTTTCTCGGCCATTTTTTTCATGAACGGCCTGGTAAAGTTACTGGAATACTGTAAAACACTTACTTTTGCTGTGTAACAAATCCTTACCTAAAATATATCCAGTTGCTGATGCTTGAGGTGCTTGTTTTTCTTTGTATTTGCCAGTGTTTTCATATGTTCTGCAGTACAGGTAAATCAAATAATCTTACTTCTTTGATGTAACATTTTTGCAGGATCTTGAGATCTTCTTCAGATAATCTGAAATTTGGATAATTAATATTTGGATAATCGAGGTTCCTCTGTATACAGTAAATAGAAAAGCCCTGGGGAAAATTGATGTACAGAGAGATCAGAATGTTCAGGTCCACTGTACCTTTAAAGATGGCAATGCAGGTCGACAGAGTGATCAAGAAGGCATATGGCATGCTTTTCTTGGACAGGGCATTCAGTAGAAGAGTTACAGGTCATGTTACAGTTGTACAGGACTTTAGTCTGGCCGCATTTGAAATACTGTTCTGGTTGCTACATTATCAAAAGGATGTGGATGCTTTGGAGAAGGTGCAGAGGAGGTTCACCAGGATGTTGCCTTGTATGGAGGGCACTAGCTATGAAGAGAGGTTGAGTAAATTAGGATTATTTTGATTAGAAAGACGGGTTGAAGGGGGACCTGATTAAGGTCTACAAAATCATGAGAAGTATAAATAGGGTGAATAGCAAGAAGCTTTTTCCCCAGAGTGGGGAACTCAATTACTAGGTGTCATGAATTCAAGGTGAGAGAGGAAAAGTTTAAGAGAGATATGCATGGAAAGTACTTTACGCAGAAGGTGGTGGGTGCCTGGGTGTCTGGAATGCATTGCCAGCTGAGGTGGTAGAAGCAGGCATGATACTATCATTTAAGATGTATCTAGATACATGAATGGCAGGGAGCAGAGGGATCCAGATCCTTGGAAAATAGGTAGCAAGTTTAGACAGAGGATCTGGATTGCTGCAGGCTTGGAGGGTCGAAAGGCTTGTTCCTGTGCTGTAATTTCCTTTGTTCTTTAGGCAAACAAGGCCTAAAATGAGTAATAGAACTCAATGGCCGGAGAGTGCACACCCTGGGAAGTCCAATTACATCTGGTTTGGAACAGTTAAATTACTTAGCAACATCCAAATCAAAACCAATAAAAATAAATGTCTGCTTATGGTCACCCGGTTCTAATGGCGTTCGATACTGACACGGCAGTTTTAGTGATCACAGAACCAGTCTTTACCAAAATTCGATCTGGACTCCAACCCTTAAGTTTGCACAAGACCTCAGTTAGACTGAGAACCTATACCGGAGAATCTTTACAAATTAAGTGTACAACTTTGGTTCTGGTCTCTTATGACAAGTAGTTAGCACTGATTGTAGTAAAAGGCTCAGGCCCAAGCTTGTATGGGTGAAGTTGATTGAGAGAGATTCACCTACATTGGCTCAACATTTTTCAATTGGAAAATGGCTGCCTGAATGAAATCCTAATTAAATATTTGGAAGTTTTTATGGAAGGTCTGGGGACTATCAAAGGTGCCAAGGCCATTTTGCATGTGGACCAGGATTCTGCAAGGCCCACCCATTGCCATTTGCTTTACATCTGCAAAGGCAGAAACCAGAAGACTGGAAAGCAAAGGAATCATCAAACCAGTCCAGTTTGTGGAATGGGCAGCACTGATCATACTGATTTTGAAGCCCAACTGGTTGGTTCCCCTTTGTGGGGATTTTTAAACAAACAAGTTGCAGCTGGATAAATACTCGCTTATTTCCTCGCTAAGAGGATTTATACACAAAGCTAGCAGGGCAACTGTCCTTTACAAAGGTAGACATCAGACATGCATACTTGCAATTGCGGTTAGATTAGGATTTTCAGAAATTCTGGATGTAGGTTTGCTCGCTGAGTTGGAAGCTTCATTTTCAGACATCTCATCACCATACGAGGTGATGAAGCATGATATTCCAACTGGAACTCTATCAACAAACACATTGACTTGGACCCCATTTACCAACCCTTGAGAAAAAGAACAGGAAATGAATTAATCACAGGAAATGACATCACCAACTCAAAGAAACCCAAACATATAAATAGAAAACTGGAATCATCAACAGTGCTTCATCCGGAGGCTCACTGAAGATATTACCTAGTATGGTGGCGAAACGTCTGAAAATGAACCTTCCAGCTCAGCGCGCTAACCTACATCTAGAACCTCAACCTGAGCTACAAACCTTCTCAAAACTCTCCATTACTAGAGGTATTATACAATTAATACCCATAAAGGTTTGTACCAATGCACAAGACTGCTATTTGGGATATTGTTAGCCTGTGCAATTTTTCAGTATATAATGGAGAACATTTTACAAGGTCTCCTCCACGTAGCCATTTATCCAGATGATGTGCTAATAACAGGGAAGACCAATAAGTAGCACTTAGAGAACCAGGACATAGTATTTAAATGTTTTTCCCAGGCAGACATAAACCTTAGAAGGAAAAATACATGTTCCAGGCATCTCAAGTGACTTACTTGGGCTACAGAGTTGACAAGACCAGTTGGAAGAAAAAGTGAGGGTGATGAAAGGTGCCCTGGCTCCCACATCTGGACCAGAGTTTAGGTCTTTCCTTAGTCTGGTGAATTATTATGGAAAGTTCAGACATAACCTGGCCTCCATCCTGGTACCTTTGCATCAACTCTTAAAAAGGGTCAGCTTTGGAAATAGTCGTGTAGCCAAGCCATAATGTGCAGGGAAGTAAAGAAACAGTTATCACCCTCTCAGGTGTTGACACACAATGATCCCAAGTGAGATCTGGTATTGACTGTGATGCCTCCTCGTATTGGGGTAATATTATCTCATAGGTGGCCCAATGTCGGGGATGCCCAATCACATGTGCATCCAGGACTTTGGCTATTGCAGAGCCTAAATATGCCTAGATAGAGAAGGAAGGTTTGGCAGTCATATTTGGAATCAGGAAGTTCCTCCAATACCTGTACAGACATAAATTTGTAATAATAACGGACCACAAACCCCTGCTAGGTCTATTTATTAGAGGACAAGGCATTTTTGCCCATAGATTCAGGCCAAATTCAGTGGTGGGCTCTAATACTATATGCGTACAATTACAAGTTGGAACATTGTCTGGGAGGCCAAGTAGCAAACATGGATGCATTGAGCTGCCTCCCAATGGCAGGTACACCACCTATGGTATAGCCACTGGAAGAGACTGTAATAATTTTAAATTTCCTGGACACACTTCCAGTCACAGCTGACAATATCAGACTTTGGATGTAGAAAGATCTGATCCTGGCAAAATGGAAACAGTGGGTGGCAATAGGGGACATCAAAGGACCGTCACAACCAGAATTGAAACTTTTTGGACTTGGAGAGACCAGATTACAGTAGAGGACAACATATTATTGTGGGGAGCAAGTGTAATTGCTGCTTTTAGATACTGGCTGAATTCCACCAGGATACTCCAGAGGCTTTCCAAAATGAAGCTGTTGATGAGACGTTTATGTCTGGTGGCCAGGATTAGATGCAGACATAGCAGCATTGGTGAGGCAGTGGCCAAAATGCCAACAAGAAGTTCATTTGTTAAATGCAGGAACAGCTGTGCACCTTTTATAATACATGAACTTTTGGAAGCATTGGTCACAGATAACGGGCAACCATTTACTAGCACAGAATTTGAGTATTTTCCAAAGTCAAATGGTATTTGGCAAATAAGGACAGTTGCATACCATCCTTCATCCAAAGGTCTGGCAGAAACAGCAGTTCAAACGTGCAAGGCATGCTTAAAGAAACAGCCTACAGCTTCATTCTCTACCAAACTGTCTCAGTTCCTATTTGATTATGGGACCACTCCATTTGCAACTACAGGGATTGTTCCAGCACAGTTGCTAATGGGGAATGACTCCGCATTAGGTTAATTCTGATCTTCCCAGACCCGGGAGGGAGGGTGAAACAACATCAGAAACACCAATGCCAGAAACTTGCAAATGGTGCTGGGCAAAACATGTCTGGTTCCACGACTGTTCCAGAACCCGTTGTTCTCCCTCTCCATCAAGAGTTGAAAATATTGAACACATAACATAGAACATAACAGCGCAGTACAGACCCTTTGGCACTCAATGTTGTGCCGACCTGTCATACCAATCTGAAGCCCATCTAACCTACACTATTCCATGTACGTCCATATGCTTGTCCAATGACGACTTAAATATACTTAAAGTTGGCGAATCTACTACTGTTGCAGGCAAAGCATTCCATACCCATACTACTCTAAGTAAAGAAACTACCTCTGACATCTGTTCTATATCTATCACCCCTCAATTTAAAGCTATGCCCCCTCGTGCTCGCCGTCACCATACTTGGAAAAAGGCTCTCCCTGTCCATCCTATCTTCCTCTCTGATTATCTTACATGTCTCTATTAAGTCACCTCTCATCCTTCTTCTCTCTAATGAAAACAGCCTCAGGTCCCTCAGCCTTTCCTCGTAAGATCTTCCCTCCATACCAGGCAACATCCTAGTAAATCTCCTCTGCACCCTTTCCAAACCTTCCACATCCTTCTTATAATGTGGTGACCAGAACTGTACACAATACTCCAAGTGCGGCCGCACCAGAGTTTTGTACAGCTGCAGCATAACCTCATGGTTCCAGAACTTGATCCCTCTATTAATAAAAATTAAAACACTGTCAGCCTTCTTAACAACCCTGTCAACCTGGGTGGCAACTTTCAAGAATCTATGTACATGGATACCAAGATCTCTCTGCTCATCAACACTACCAAGAATCTTACCATTAGCCCAGTACTTTGCATTCCGGTTACTCCGACCAAAGTGAATCACTCACACTTGTCTGCATTAAACTCCATTTGCCACCTCTCGGTCCAGCTCTGCAGCTTATCCATGTCTCTCTGTAACCTACAACATCCTTCGTCACTATCCACAACTCCACCGACCTTAGTGTCGTCTGCAAATTTACTAACCTACCCTTCTTCGCCCTCATCCAGGTCGTTTATAAAAATGATGAACAACAGTGGACCCAATACCGACCCTTGTGGTACACCACTAGTAACTGGACTCCAGGATGAACATTTCCCATCAACCACCACCCTCTGTCTTCCTTCAGCAAGCCAATTACTGATCCAAACTGCTATATCTCTCCACAATCCCATTCCTCCGCATTTTGTACAATAGCCTACTGTGGGGAACCTTATCGAATGCCTTGCTGAAATCCAGATACACCACATCAACTGGTTTACTCTCATCTACCTGTTTGATCACCTTCTCAAAGAACTCAATAAGGTTTGTGAGGCACGACCTACCCTTCACAAAATCGTAGTGACTATCCCTAATCAAATTATTCTTTTCTAGATGATTATAAAGCCTATCTCTTATAACCTTTTCCAACACTCTACCAACAACTGAAGTTAGGCACACTGGTCTATAATTACCAGGGTTGTCTCTACTCCCCTTCTTGAACAGGGGAACCACATTTGCTATCTTTCAGTCTTCTGGCACTATTCCTGTAGACAATGACGATTTAAAGATAAATGCCAAAGGCTCAGCAATCTCCCCCCAGCTTACCAGAGGATCCTGGGACAAATCCCATCCAACCCAGGAGACTTACCTATTTTCCCACTCTGCAGGATTTCTAATACCTCTTCCTTGTGAACCTCAATCCCATCTAGTCTAGTAGCCATGACATTGATCCAGCTCCCTCAAAGCCAGCTCTCAGGTTGAACAGGATATCTAACACTGCTGTTTTATCTGTCATCCAGGGCTCCCTCATTGATCAGATTAAAAGCCTCAATCAATATCTTGGAATCTGAGATGGACTTGGCAAATGTCGCCATCTTGACACCTTTGCTGCCTGAAGGAGATAATTAACTTTTTCTGAGATGCTCCAGGCATAAAAGGTGAGCCCACCACCTGTATCAGAAGCAAAGTTGGAGGAATGTGACCATGTGCCCCAGGAGCAGTTACAAACAAAAATAACTGGCCTATGTCCTTAGACTCAAAGTGGGAGGGATATAATGATTGTGACATGGTCAGCGAGATGGATCTCATTGACTGAGGCTGTTAATCTAATCAATGAGGGAGCCCTGGATGACAGGTAAAAACAGCAGTGTCAGATATCCTGTTCAACCTGAGAGCTAACTCTGAGGGAGCTGGATCAGTGTCAAGTCTCTCCAAGTATAAATAAATGGTGACTTGGTGATGGGATACTGGTCTCTATGAAGTTATTTCATAATGATTTACTCTTCTTGATCATATTATACATTTCTGAGAACAGAAGAAACCTAGCGAGATGGATCAAAAACTGCCTTAGTAATAGGACACAAAGGGTAGTAGTAGAAGGCTGTAGTGACTGGAGACTGGTGTCCAGTGGTGTACCACAAGGATCGATACTGGGATCCTTATTGTTTGTTTGTTAGATATAGAAGATATAGAATCCCTACAGTGTGGAAACAGACCTTTTGGCCCAACAAGTCTACACCAACCCTCCGAAGAGTAACCCACCCAGACCCATTCCCCTACTGTTCTCCATTTACCCTCGACTAATATACCTAACTGACAGATCCCTGAATACTATGGGCAATTTTTGCATGGCCAATTCACCTAACCTGCACATCTTTGGACTATGGGAGGAAACCGGAGCACCTGGAGGAAACCCATGCAGAGATTGGGAGAACATGCAAACTCCATACAGACAGTTGCCCAAGGTTGGAATTGAACCTGGCTAACCACTGAGCCACTAACCACTGAGCCACCGTGCTGAGTGATTTGGATGAAAATTGGGTGGTGGGGGGTGGGGGGTGGGTTTGGATGTTAGGCAAATTTACACATGATAGTTGTAGAGTGTTTAACGGTGAAGTTGTATGTTACAGAAAGATATAGATGGATTGGTTAGATGGGTCGACCAGTGACAGATGGTACTTAACCCTGATAAGTGTGGGGTGATGCACTTTGGAAGAAGAAACAAGATGAGGGAGTATTTAATGAATCACAGGACACTAAGTATTTTTGAGGAACAGAGGATCTTGGGGTAATCATTCAAATATTCCTGAAGTTGGCAGAGCACATGAATAGGGTTGTGAAGAAGGGATATGGGACACTTGCCTTCATCAGTCATAGCAGAAAGCTATGAGCAGGGATGTAAAGTTGGAGTAGTATAGAACCATAGTTAGGCCACTGGAGTACTGTGTGCAGTTTTGATTATGGGATGTGATAACAGTGGAGGTGGGGGGGGGGGGGGGGGGGGTAGCAGAAAAGACTGTGGAGGGATATGGTTGAGGCATATAAGGTTATGAGAGGTATGAACAGGATGAATACAGAGCAGCTGTTCCCTTAGATTGAGGAGTCAATCAAGAGTAGCCATAGTTTTAGGGTAAGTGGCAGGAGATTCAAAGGGCATTTGGGGAAAAATGTTTTCACTCAGCAGGTGGTTGGAATCTGGATTGTACTGTTTGGGAATGTAGTGGAGGATGGACACCTATAACCTTTAAAAATATTTGGATAAGCACTTTAAATATCATGACATTCAAAGATATGGGACAAGTGCAGGAAATTGGGGTTAGCGCATATTTAGTGGTATGCCTGAACTGCTGTGCTCTTCCAGCACCACTAATCCAGTATTTGGTTTTCAGCATCTGCAGTCATTGTTTTTACCATATTTAGTGGTAGTTATGTCGGTGCAGACTCGATGGGCTGAACATCCTTTTCTGTGCTGTATGAGTCTGAATCTATTACTAATTAAAAATTTGTCTGTCTCCTCTTTAAATTTACTTAAAATCCCAGCATACACCATATTTTGATGGAGTGAATTCCTCAGATTCATGACCCTTTGAGAGAAGAATTTATCTTCATCAGTTTTAAATCTGCTAGCCCTTATTGTAATACTATGACCTCATTCTGGATTGCCCCACATGTGGAACCATCCTCTCTACATCTTTGGGAATCCTCTTTTGTATCCCATATACCTCATTAAGATTTCCTCTCATTCTTCTAAACTCCAGAGATTGGTAGGCTTAAATTACTGAATTGCTCTTCTCAAGAAGACTATTGTGAACCTGCCTCCAATGTAACTAAATCCCTCCTTGGGAAAAAGGTTCAAAAGTGTGTACAATACACAAGAGTGGTCTCACTAATGCTTTCTACCATGACAACAACACTTTTACACTCTATTTCCTTAGCAATAAATGTCAAATTCTATTTGTATCCTTCACCTGCTGTAAGCACTCTGAAATTTCTCTCCATTCAGGTAATAAGTTGCCTTTGTATTCCTCTAACTAAAATGGATAACCTCACTTTAAATGCTGTGCTGACACCTCTTTTATAACATACTCTAACATTTACCAAATGGCAGATGTTAAGCGAATGGGCTTATAGTTACCTTTTTTTTGTCTCCTTCCCTTTATAAATAAAGGTGTTACAGTGACAGTTTTCCAGCCCTCTGGGAGTGGTCCAGAATCTATTGATTCCTGAAAATTACTCCCAGTGCATCCATGATCTCAGCAGCTATGTCCTTTAATAACCTGGATTCAGGAACTTAAGTCTTTATTCCCATTAGTTTCTTTGGCAATTTTTCTCATGTGATAGTTATTGTTTTATTTCCTCTCCTCATTTTGCCCCTGGACTTAATCATTTTGGCATGGTATTCAAATGATAAATGATGCAAAATATTTGTTCAATTCCTCTGCCATTTCCTGGTTCCCATTTATTATTTCCCGAACCTCATTCTCTGAGGGGTCATGTTCATTTTGGCTTCTCTCTTCCTCTATGCTTTTAAGAAGCTCTTGCTGCCCATTTTGATATTAGTTGCAAGTTTATCTTCTTCCGCTTCATTATTTCTTTAGTTGACTTTTGTTATTTTTAAAAATGTTCCCAAGCGTTTGCCTTACCTCCTGTATTTGCAAAATTGTATGCTTTTTTTCTTTTAATTTGATGCTATCCTTAACTTCTCTCATTAAGCATGGTTTGCTTATCCCCTTCCAGGTATATACCTTTGCTGTGAACCAAGACTTCTTTTCTTAACCATTTGCTATTGAACTCTCTTTACTGCTAAACTCCTTTTCCAGTCCACTCCAGCTAGCTCTGCCCTCATTTCTTTGTAAAATCCCTTACTTAAACTTAGCACAATTGTTTCTGACCCATATTCCTCCCTCTCAAACTAAGTGCTAAATTCACTGTTTCCTAGGGGCTATTTCACTTTGCCATCATGTATTAAAACTGCCTCATTACACATCACCAGGTGGCTATAAGATGTGTTGCAAATGGTACTAGAATAGTTTAGGTGCTTGTTTTTGACTGCCACAGATCTCATGGGCTGAACGGCCACTTTCTGTATTGCAGACCTCTGTGAATCTATCTGAAGTAGCCTGGGGATCCTTGTTGGACCCACAACATATTGTTCCAGGAAAATGATCTGAACATAAGAGTTCTCTAAATATTACCAATTTGACGTTCCCAATCTACATGGAGATTAAAGTCACCCATGATTGGAGAGAGCATTAACTAATTTATAAGCTTGGTTTCAGGAATGAAACATTTCAGTTATGAGGATAAACAGAAGCTCGAACTATACGTCTTGGAAGGAAGCACACTGAGACGATTTGATTGAGGTTTTCAAAATTATGAATGGGCTGGATAGGTTAGATAGGCGAGCTGTACCTGCTTGTAAAAGGAACCAGAACAAGATAGTATAGATTTAAATTGATGTGCAAAAGAAGCAAGGATGATGTAAGTAAAAACATTTTTCATCAGCAAGTGGTTAGGGTATGGAGAGTCTCGAACCAGAGGATGTAATCTCAGAATAAGGAGTCACCCATTTAGGACATGGATGAGGAGGGATTTCTTCTTTCAAAGGGTAGTGAATCTGTGGAACTATCTACCAAAGAGGACCACAGAGGGTGGTTTGTTAAATATATTCAAAGCTGACACAGACAGATATTTAATCGGTAAAGGATTCAAGGATTATGGGGAAAATGCTTTAAAGTGTTCAGAATGATCAGATCAGCCATGATTTCATTGAATAGCAGATTTGACAGGCTTAATGGCCTACTTCTGTTCCTACATATTGTATTGTTATTGCAGAACTAAAAATGCAATTAACTGGGTCAAGCTAATAATTAAATTTCATTGAAAGGGACTCCAGTTTATAGAATTGCAGTTTCAGAAATTCTATGCACAAAACAAGGTATGTAAAGTATTATAAAGATAAAATGCCATAGATATACTGGATTATTGGGCTTCTCTTCTATTGGACAGTGATGACTACTGGTGGTTTAATCTGAGGATCATCATGCATCAGGTGAGGGGAGACAAAATTATAAACTAATCTGCTGCATCAATTTTTACATTTCTTATTTTCACTTTCATTTGTATCTCCTTTTCAAAAATATACAAGCAACTTATTCAATGTGCTGCTGTAGCCTTTTGATATACTGCCCAATCTTCTTACCCTACACTCGACAAAGTGCTTCAAGAGTGCAATCTGATCCAGTATGTCCTCATCTAATATTCATACTCATGTACTTCCAGAGGTTTACTGGTTAGCAATCAAAAGTGTGAAGCTTGGCTAACTTGCACAATTTGCTTGGGATACTGATGGCAAATGTAGTGCTCCTCCAATCCTGTTTCCGATAAGCAAATTTTACATGAACCTTTATGTGTGTCTGGTGTCCTTGATTTGTATAGTTTACTGCCAATGGATTAAGCTTTTATCCATTACGCCATTGGTGACAAGGAATGGATGATTCAATTTAATAATTATCATATGCTCATGTTTTTCATTCTTTTTCTCCTGTTATTTTACTAATTTCTTCTACTTTTGTCTCCCTTGATGTGGTAATTGTCAAAATAAATTATAAATGACAGAAGTAAAGGATTGGTTTTGTTCAAGACATAATCACTGGGTATTTATTATCTGCCAGAACAGTTTCAAGACGATCCAACCCAATCCGTGGACCCAGACATTATGATTGTAAACCATAAGAGCATGAGCATAATTAGCAGGGGAGCAGATTGATTGTTATGGAGTAATATATTTCAGTTATTTATGATTGTTCTACTAAAATAACAGAGGATACTGGATAAAAATTCAAGATGGTGATGGAGTCCAAGACTCGTCCAATCCATCCACTTGTCCTATTTTCAACTTATCATCTTGTGGAAAGCTCATACAGTATCAGTGGTGGTGAGGTGTCCACCAAGTCGGAGGCAAGTTTGTGTTCTGGCAGTGGCAGCGGTGGAAGGGGGTGAGTTTATGCCTCGTGCCCAGTGTGGGATCTGGCAGCATTGCTGATGGCTGTTTTGATATGGTGGGCCCAGTGTCAAGTTTGGGCCTAGTTCTGAAGCCAGCTGCATTGCTGATTTTGGCCCAGTGTGGACACATTGTGGTGATGTTGGTGGAGGCAAGATGATGTCATGGTTCCAGCTGTGCAGTAAATGGACATGACGCTGGCCGGCTTCTTTGTACTGTTGGTCTTTGACCTTATTTCTTTTTTTTTAACCTTTATATTCTATGTCTTGGTTTATTTTCTGTGTTTTTAAGATGGTGCTGGATAGTGGTGACATTATACAACACCTTTCACTGTATCTGTAACAAATACATGTAACAAGTACAGAAATCAATAAATATCGAAGGAGAAAATCATTACAGTACGACAGTAAGATTAGGACAGTATGACTATTCAGAATACTCTTCAAAAGAGCTAGTGCATTTTGGATAGGTTGAATGGCCTCCTTCTGTATTACTCTATGGCAGAGGTTTTTTAGACAGTGTCACTCCATGTAGTCTTCTGATACTGCGCATGCATTGAAGATGGAAAATCCACTTATTATGCAGTTTGCTTGCACACGTGCAGGCTCAAACATTTGGTCTGAGTATATGCAATGATCAAAGATTGTATTTCTGTGATGAAAAGAGACTTGCAACTGTTGAATAACGGTTGAAATGGCCTATTTGTCTGGATATATTTCCATGTTAACATAGATCTTAAGTTGAATATTTTTGGAATTTATTTATTGTTCTGAGTTTTAGAATAGATTCTAAGTTTTATTCTTGTTGTATGCACTAGGTTGTAAATCGCTTTTGGCTGCAATCATAGTAAATACAAGTAAATGTGATATTTATGAGCAATCAATTCAGCTGAAAAAAATGTGTGTGCTGTGAAACTGTTTGTCTGATTTGAAGTATTCCTTGATACTGAAAAGATTCGGAATCATTGTTCAAAGATGCTCTTCTGAAGCTGAATTTTGTTTCCATAATCATAATGTCAGGAGTGGGAAACCCTGATGACACAGCTAAAGATGGTTGGGTTATTGCATAATTTATTATATGTATGTAATTAGTTTCAATTTTGCTCCTTTGTGCAATACTGCTGTAATGAGCAAGTAGTTTTTTTAAATCTTTGGACTGACATTCAGCTCAAATATCAATGTCTGAATATTTACCAGTTGAATGATTCTGAAAAATGAGAACTAAACATCAGAGCAGATGTTGACAAACTGGTGTTTATTTATAACATTACTGATAACTCCTTTTTTTATTCCTTTGTGGGAAGAGTCACATAATTTGAGGTAAAAAGTAGCTGCAGTTTGGAAGGTAGCAAATGTTACCCACTAATTAAGAAGAGAGTGAGAGAATAAACAGGAAACTACAGAGTGTTAGTTGTACATGTAGTATGGAAAATGTTTGAAACAATGAATGAATATTGAAATAAAAAGACATCTGGTTGGTAATGATCTGATTAGACATAGTGAGTATGGATTTACAAATGGGAGATTATGTTTGAAGAATCTGTGGAGTTTCTTTGAAGATGTTATGTAAAAAATGAAAGAGAACTGATGAATATAGTAGATTTACACGTTAAGGAGGATTTTACTGAAGTCTCCCACAGGAGGCTGTTTAGAAAGATTAAAGTGTATGGAATAGGAGGAAATGTACAGGTTTGGATAAATGATTGGCTATTGTGATTGTGATCCTGAACCCGGTGCCAACCTTCCTTGCCAGAGGAGTTAAGGGTTCAGCTGGAGCACCTCCTCTATTTGGGAGTCTACCTTAGCCTCGCTGAGGAATCCTAGCTTAAGAATTGGCAGGAGCTGGAGACCAAAGTCTTGACTTGCCTAAGCAGCTGAAAAGAATGCTCCGAATATTATCTTACAAGAACCAACTGCAGGTCATAAACCAGCTGGCAGCCTCAGTGTTCTGGTAGTGGTCGCTTTAACTCCTCCCAGACTTTCTCACAAAAATCCAGAGGCTCTTGGCTTGGACTGAATTTCATATTGGCCATAGGGTCCTGAACCATCCTCAGGGGTCTGTACCCCAAAACCTGAGCAATCATTTGGAAATACACTTCATGTCCTTCCACCTCACAAAGAGGGCTTTTTATTTGTACAGGCTGCTGTTGCAAACCATCCACTTCGACTCCTTCATTGACACCTGGACATGCCTTGGCATGCTTACTTACTGCCAGGCAGTGGTGAATCCCCAGTGCAGGGCTTTCTATGTGGGAATGTTCCCACTTTCCATTGGGGACCTGGGTGGAGGATATTGCATGCAGCAATCTCATGCAACCACAGATTACAGCAATTCACAAACTCCCAGCCCAGCTGTCTATTTTGCAGTGCTGTGTAGTCCAAGGACAATGTATTATAGTGGTTGTGAGCGATTGTGCTCTCTTTTTAGTTGTTTGAAAAATCTTTTCTTGTGCTTTCGATCACAATTAAGCCTGGAACAAGAGATGCACTGGATCGCAGCAGAGCTTCTGAGTCTCCCCAATGAGGAGGGCGGTCAGTCTCTGGTGTGCCTGTGCTCCAGGTGGCGACTTTCCACCTTCGGACTCTGCAATATTATCTTTACATTGAGTGTCCTCCCGCTGATGCGTCCTGGCAATGTATATCTTCTGCCAGGTGCACTACTCAATTATGACGTGGATCTTTCATTCATTGACCACAAGAATCTTCAGGTTTCCTTCAGAATGCTGCCTGTCTTTAATGTCTGGAATATGGTCAATTCGTGCTAGGACTTCCTGCCATTAGGAGTAACAGCGATTGTCAGAGAGCTGCTGCTCATGAATCCGCAACTCCATCACCCCAGGCTCGTGTGGTTGACAGAGGGGAGACCACGGCTGTGGGGGTGACTGGAATTGAAACATGATGGGTGGGTTGGATGTTGCTGCAGGAATTAACAAACAGGGCAGAGGGGAACACCCAGCTCATGGACAATGTCATCCTTTGCCTGAAAAGGGCGGTACTTGGACCCAATGTCATACACTGATTGAAGGATCCTCAGATGTATGGTGGAATCCCACGTGCACATACTCCTGCTTAAACAGAATATCACATTGAACTGCCCTCAGGAACTTGAGCTGTATTTTGGAAATGCACTTTGTGTCCTTCTGCCCCATAAAAGAGGTGCTTTTTTGCACAGGTTGCTGCTGCACATCATCCACTTTGACTCATTCGGCCCCCACCTGGACATGCCTTGGCATGTTTATGAACAGCTAGGCGGAGTAGATCTGTCGTGGAGGGCTCTCAATGCTGGAGTGCTTCCACTTTCCTTTGGGGATCTGAGTGGAGGGTGTTACACAAGGCAGTCCTGTGCAATCACAGACTGTGGCAATACACAGATTCCCTGCAGTGTTATGGAGTCTGGATCATATATTAATTAGTTGTGGGCTATTACACTCCCTTTTTAGTTGTTTGAAAAATCTTTTTGTTGTGATTTTGGTTGCATTTCAGCTCCATACTCCTGATCTTTGAGCATCTGGTGCATTGGAGTGTAAGCAAGTCAGACGACCTCGTTGTTGATTGGTCCTGGGCCTGGTCAAATTAGCTATGAAGAGGTCCAGGCAGTGGGCTGTGCAGGGAGTTGTTTCTGCTGACTACCTGCTCCTCTTCCGCAGCTGTGTTCATGCGCTGGTTTCCTTGGAGAAGGAGCATATATTGTCCATGAATACTTCTGATACATTTAGAGAGAGGTGGGCACTGAAAGGGATACAGTACTTTATCTCCCTCTCCAACTCCATTTTGATTTATCCCCTTTCTGCTGTCCCTACCTCCACTCATCTTTTGATGATTTGCATTGTCCTTCTCAAGCTTTGTAAGTAAATATACAATTGGCTATGAGTGCTTTACTGGTGGCAGTGAGTATAGATGAAAGAAAAAAAATGTCATAGTAATTTGCTGATGGGAAAAAAGTCTCAGTCATATCTAAAAGCACTTCTGGATATTTAAAAAAAAGAGAAGTAGGCTTAGTGGAAATCAGCTTGTTCTGGCTGGCAATGACTTTGCCCTGGGTTGGCAACAGGCTGTTTGGCAGTGACACTCGGATTTGTTTGTGACCACCAAATACAGAGGAATGCTTGAGAAAATACTCAATGGCAATACAGCATGTAATCTCAGATTTAAAATAGTATTAGTACTGGGGACTTTTCCCAGTTCTTTGGACACTTCAACAGGGGGACCTTTCACAATCAGACTGTGACTCATGAGACTAGGGCCATGGACTTCCACCATTATCATGGACTGGTGCCGTGGAAACTGAGGTAGAGCTCCAAGGTTCCAACTATCACCCAGGAATCCCTGACTAGCAGAAGGTATGAGACTTGCTCGTTGAATATATCTAAAGTAGTTTAAGCCAATAGATTCACTCATTGGTTTGCATAAATTTAAATTAGATTAAGCATATAAATTGCTTTATATCAAAGTACACATAATCTTTTATTATATTTATGAGGAGGTTGTGACAGTATTATTAATAGATTGTTAATCCAGAGACTCAGGCAATGTATTGGTGACCTGGGTTTAAATACCACCATGAATGTAACAAAAAAAATCTGTAATTAAGAGTCTAATGATTGCCATGAAACAATTGTCGATCGTCAGAAAAACAGACAAAAAAAAGTGATGTGGCATACTCTGTCCAGACTTTACTTGAGGGCCCAGCCCTGATTGGTCCAAGCAGTGGAACCATATCTTCAACTACAGTCTGCTTTGCAACTGTCCTGTTTGAGACAATGGGTGGCATTAAACCTACACTCCATACTCATCAGGGGGTTGAGCAATGGTGTCATAACTTGAGGTTACATGGGTATTCCATGACCTCCAGTTACCAACCTTGTTTAATTTACTGCCAAATATTTTCCAGGTATGGTCACCTTAGAGAAGTTCTGCTCTTTCAGATTAGCAGCCTTGAAAGGTAGCTGGACTCAAAACCACCAAATATGTGAGAATACTCCAGAATGTACAAGTTGTGGCAGCTGCCAGGTTAGGAGACACACATCTCTTGCAACTGGTAATGGTGATCACAGATCACCTGGACATTAATTGAGTGGTTCTAGATTAGTGGTGCTGGAAGAGCACAGCAGTTCAGGCAGCATCCAAATAGCTTCGAAATCGACGTTTCGGGCAAAAGCCCTTCATCAGGAATCATTAATTGAGTGGTACCCATTTCTGTTAACAAACTCCTCTCATTGCCATGTGTGTACACAGTCAATGGCACCCTGCACTTGGGAAAACCCAGCTACGTTTCCAAATCTAACTGCTCAACTGCAGCATGACCTAGCCTTTGGGATGCAAAATGAAATTGTGTGAGCTTACACAGATGGTATCATTCACTGTCCTAAGGCATTTGTGGGTGTATGATAGAGAGGTCTCACAAAGATCACCTTTCTCTCCCTGGAAGAGCCAGTCACAGGGAAATTCAGCGCTGCAATGAGCTTCACAGCAACTGAGAGACAATGGCCTCCCACTCCAGCATGCCTCAGGTCCTACTCCAGCATCTGACGCAATTGTGTCACCATGTCCCGTGACACATGGAGCCTGCATTGTCACTGTGTCTTGCTCATACCTAGGATGAAATAGAATCTGGGCTGGAAATCTCTGGGCCTCCTCAGCATTCGATGTATCCTGTGGGGATCAGCAGGTGTGACATTGCCTTGATGGGTATTTCTCATTTTCCATGCCAGCCTACTACTGCTCCTGAGCTTGCCATTGGTCCTGCTGGTCCTTAGGTAGGCAGACATAGTGGCCAACATATCACTAGATGCAGGATGTATCATTCTTGGTAGAAAGGATCTAAGTTCGGCACAGAGGAGAGGGTTTTTAGACTGCAGAACAGTCATTGGTGGCATCCCCTCCAGATGAGTGCTGATTGCACTTTACCATACGGTGACACATATTGATCATGGAAAATATGGTTATGTCTGCAGTGGACATCCACATTCTGCCTCAGCATGTGAAGTAAGAACAACATTGGTACTACTGTTTTAAGGCTATAACATTTAAAGCCTGTTAATCCTACTCGGGTTGCAGGTAGATAGGATAGTGAAGAAGGCGTTTGGTATGCTTTCCTTTATTGGTCAGAGTATTGAGTACAGGAGTTGGGAGGTCATGTTGCGACTGTACAGGACATTGGTTAGGCCACTGTTGGAATATTGTGTGCAATTCTGGTCTCCTTACTATCAGAAAGATGTTGTGAAACTTGAAAGGGTTCAGAAAAGATTTACAAGGATGATGCCAGGGGTGGAGGATTTGAGCTATAGGGAGAGGTTGAATAGTTTAGGGTTGTTTTCCCTGGAGCATCGGATGCTGAGGGATGACCTTATAGAGGTTTACAAAATCATGAGGGGCATGGATAGGATAAATAGACAAAGTCTTTTCCCTGGGGTGGGGGAGTCCATAACTAGATGGTATAGGTTTAGGGTGAGAGGGGAAAGATATAAAAGAGACCTAAAGGCAATTTTTTCATGCTAAGGGTGGTACATATATAGAATGAGCTGCTAGAGGAAGTGGTGGAGGCTGGTACAAATGCAACATTGAAAAGGCATCTGGATGGGTATATGAATAGGAGGGGTTTAGAGGGATATGGACCAGGTGCTGGCAGGTGGGATATCTGGTCGACATGGAGGAATTGGACCGAAGGGTCTGTTTCCATGCTGTACATCCTTATGACTCTGTGACATTAGTGTACTTGCTTTTGAGTTAAAATTTTATAAATATGCTATATGTGTGTAAATTGAAGTCTACTTGTTATATTTTTAAAGCTATTGTAAAGAAACCTTCAATGTGAAGCTTCCACCAAACAGGAAAGTGTGGTGAAATCCCTTTTTATGGCAACCATACACTTGCTTCCTTCATCAAATAGATTGATTTTGCCTTGGACAGTGTTGAGCTTCTTGAGTGTTGTATAAGAGATTCCTGATGACGGGCTTTTGCCTGAAACGTCGATTTTCCTGCTCCTCGGATGCTGCCTGAATCTGGTTACCAGCATCTGCAGTCCTTGTTTTTACCTAGCTGAGTGTTGTATAAACAATGCTTATCCAGAAAAGTGAGGAGTATTTAGTCACATTTGTCTCTTGTAGATGGCAAACAGGCATTAGGAAGTCAGTATGTTAAATACTTACCACAGATTTTCTAACTTCTAACCTGCAGCTGTAGTCATTGGCTGGACCGTTCAGTTTCTATTTAATGGTGAGCCCGAGGATGTTGATGATGGGGAATTCAGAGATCATTGAATATCAAACAAAAAATATTTAGATTGTCTCTTGATGGGAATGGTTATTGTATGAATAAATGTTACTTGCCACTTACCAGCCTACGCATGAATGTTGCTCTGGTCGTGCTGAATGTAGGCACGGACAGTTTTATTACTTTCAGAAATGTGAATAAAGCTGGACAATGTGCAATTATCAGTGAACATCGCCTTTTCTGAACTTGTGGTGGAAGGGAGGTTTCGATGACTCATGATTATAGATGAAGCAACTAAAGGTGTTAGGGCCCAGGACACTAAACCGACAAACATTTGCTGTAATGTTCTGGGGCTGAGATTATTGACTTCCACCTACTATAAACATCCTCTTTTGTCCGAGCTATATTCTTATTCTCAATAATCTGATTTTATTTAGGCTCCTTTACAGAATCACAAAATTATTACAGCTTAGAAGAAAGTCACTTGGTTCATCATAGCCATATCAGCTCTCCGACCGGCATTAAATGAAATGTTAATTCTCCTGCCTTCTCCATTAAACCCTGCATATTTAACATTTTTTGATAACAATCCAGTTCCCTTTTGAATGCCTTGATTGAAGTTTCCTTGATCACACTGTCAAGCCTTAACCATTCCAGGCCCTAATCACCGTTCACATTTCAGACCCGAATCATATCAAAAGCTTTCTCGCATTTGGCTTTGGCTTCGACTTCTTTTGCCAACTAATTTAAATCTGTGACCTGTTCTTGATGCTTTCATGAATGAGTAGTGTTACTGACTAATAATTCAGAAGCCTAGCCTAATACCCTGGAGTTATGGTTCAGGTTTCACCATGGCAGCTGGTGGAATTTAAATTCAAAGAATAAAATCTAGAATTTAAAGCTTCTGAGAAATTTCTCTCTTTTGTCATCCATGAAGCTAGCTTTGTTTGTGCTACCCTTCTCTTCTAAGGGAATATATATTGACTGTACACATAGTTTTTTGTTGGAAGGTAATCCACTGTTGATCTTCCACTCTTCACTGCCAAACTTTGGCTTCATTTTTTTTTAAACTGAGGTTCAGTCTTAGCCTACTGAAGATAGTTTCCCCCAGTTTATTAATCTGCAGTCACCTAAGCCTCATGATTCAATGGCCACTGTCCCTTAATTATTCTCTAACTGATACTTTCTCACTTCATTACAAAGAACTAAACCTAGCAATGCCTCTTTTCTCATTGGAATGGAAACCTATTGCTGCAAAAAAAATCCCTGAACGAACACGAGGGACTCTTTTCCTTCTCTGCCTTTTAAACTATTTTCTCAGTCTATATTTGGAAAATTAAAGACCCCATTGTGGGTGGTATCATGTAGGTATCTGAGCAACTTGGGCTTTGGAGAGATGTGTGGTAGAATTGGACATGTAATTGATGAAGCGCATTTGGACTTCGGCAGCATTGCGCACCATCTTTTATGCTTTTCACAAGTGGTATGGTGAGTTTCTTACCAGGCAACAGCAAGTTACCAATTGAGAAGGATTGTTGCTTGTTTTTTAATCGCCTAACTCACCTCATTAATAGAGTCATAGAGATGTACAGCATGGAAACAGACCCTTCGGTCCAACCCGTCCATGCTGACCAGATATCCCAACCCAATCTAGTCCCACCTGCCAGCACCTGTCCTGTATCCCTCCAAACCCTTCCTATTCATATACCCATCCAAATGCCTTTTAAATGTTGCAATTATACCAGCATCCACCACTTCCACTGGCAGCTCATTCCATACACGTACCAACCTCTGTGTGAAAAAGCTCCCCCTTAGGTCTCTTTAATATCTTTCCCCTCTCACCCTAAACCTATGCCCTCTAGTTCTGGTATCCCCAACCTCTCATAATTTTGTAAACCTCTATAAGGTCACTCCTCAACCGTCGATGCTCCAGGGAAAACAGCCCCAGCCTATTCAGCCTCTCTTTATAGCTCAAATCCTCCAAACTTGGCAACATCCTTGTAAATCTTTTCTGAACCCTTTCACGTTTCACAACATCTTTCCAACAGGAAGGAGACCAGAACTGCATGCAATATTCCAACAGTGGCCGAACCAATGTCCTGTACAGCCACAACATAACCTCCCAACTCCTGTACTCAATACTCTGACCAATAAAGGAAAGCATACCAAATGCCTTCTTCACTATCCTATCTACCCGCGACTCCACTTTCAAGGAGTGATGAACCTGCACTCCAAGGTCTCTTTGTTCAGCAACACTCCCTAGGATCTTACCACTAAGTGTATAAGTCCTGCTAAGATTTGCTTTCCCAAAATGCAGCGCCTCGCATTTATCTGAATTAAACACCATCTGCCACTTCTCAGCCCATTGGCCCATCTGGTCCATATCCTGCTGTAATCTGAGGTAACTTTCTTCGCTGTCCAGTACACCTCCAATTTTGGTATCATCTGCAATCTTACTATCTGTACCTCTTATGCTCACATCCAAATAATTTTTGTAAATGACAAAAAATAGTGGACCCAGCACCGATCCTTGCGGCACTCCACTAACAGGCCTCCAGTCTGAAAAGCAACCCTCCACCACCACCCTCTGCCTTCAACCTTTGAGCCAATTCTGTATCCTATTCAGCCTTCCATCTTACCAAACAACCTAGAAGTCGAGAAAATTTCACAGGGAAATCAGAGTGGTTACATGGTGAATTCAGCGTGCCACTTCTTAAAAAATATTAATTCATGGGATGTTGGGCATCACTGACTGGGCTAGCATCTATTGACCATCCCTAGCTGCCCTTGAGATGATGGTAAGCTGCCTTCTTGAACTGCTGAAATTCATTTGCTATAGCTACACTAATAATGCTGTCAGAGAGGTAGTTCCAGGGTTTTGACACAGTAACAGTGAAGTAAGGTTGCTATATTTCCAAGTTAAGACAGTGTGTGGCTTGGAGGGGAAATTGAAGGTGGCAGTGTTCCCATATATCTGCTGCTCTTGTCCTTCTTGATACTAGTGGTTGTGAATTTGGAAGGTATTACCTCAGAAGCCTTGCAGAATTTCTGCAGTGCACCTTGTAGATCAGACCTTTGGTGGAGGGAGTGATGATGTATGGATATATTGCCAATCAAGCAGACTTTAAAATTCTGGATGGTGTCAAAGCTCTTGACTGTCGTTGGAGCTGCATCCATTCAGGCAAGTGGGGATTATTCCATCACATGCTTCATTTGTGCCGTGCAGATGGTTGTCAGGCTCTGGGTGTCAGGAGATGACCTACCCGCTGTACAATTCCTGATACTTGAGTGGTGCAAGTGCTACTTGACATTTATTAGTCAAAACCTGGATATTTACAGGATTTGGACATGGACTGCTTCAGTGTTTGAGGAGTCACAAATGGTGTATCGTACAGTCATCAGTGATCATCCCCTTCCTACCTTATGTGTAGGGAAAGTCATTGCTGAAACATGTGCAGATGGTTGGGTCTTGGACACTATCCTGAGGAGCTCCTGCAGAGTTAAACTGAACTTGAGTTGCAATCATTGGCCTCCAGCAACCACAACATATTAGTTTCTGTCAGGTATGACTCCGACTAGCTGGAGATCACAGTGGGTCAGACAACATGAATCTTCATCAGACCCTTCTGGACTCGAAATATTATCTTTCTCTCCGGCCATGGGATGCTGTCTGATCCACTATGATCTCCATAAGACATAGGAGCAGAAATAAGCCAGTTGGCCAATTGAATCTGCTCCACCATTCAATCATGGCTAATATGATTCTCAAGCGCACTCTCCCACTTTCTGCCCATAACCTTTCATCCCCTTGACAATCAAGAACCTATCTCTGTCTTATATATACTCAATGACCTGGCCTCCACAGCCTCTGTGGCAATGAATTCCATAGATTCACTACATTCTGACTGAAGAAGTTTCTCCTCACCTCCATTCTAAAGGGTCTTCCCTTCACTCTAAGGCTGTGTCCATGGGTCCTAGTCTCTCCTACTAATAGAAACATCTTCCCAATATCCACTCTGTCCAGGCCATTTAGTACTCTCTAAGTTTCACTTAGATCTCCCCTCAACCTTTTAAACTCCATCGAGTATAGATTCAGAGTCCTCAAACCTTTCTCATTATGGTAAGCCTTTCATTCCTGGGATCATTTTCGTGAACCTTCCATGGTCCTGCTCCAGGGTCAGTACATCCTTCCTGAGGCCCAGAATTGCTCATAATACTCTAAATGTGGTCTGACCAGAGCCTTAAAAACCCTCAGAGGTCCTTCCCTGCTTTTATATTCCAGTCCTCTCGAAATAAATGCCAACATTATATTTGCCTTCCTAACTACCAACTCAAACTGCAAGTTGACCTTAAGAGAATCCTGGATTGGCACTCCCAAGTCCCTTTGCACTTCAGACTTCTGAATTTTCTCCCCATATTGTATTCTATCTGCCACTTCTTTGCCTACTTGCCCAACCTGTAGACTCCCCTCCCCCCCCCCCCCGACAATACCTGTCGCTCCACCTACCTTTGTATCATCTGCAAACATAGCCAGAATGTCCTCAGTTCCTTCATCTATATCATTAATGTATAAAGTGAAATGTTGTGGTCCCAACATTGACATTTGCGGAATACCACAAATCATCAGCTGCTATCTTGAGAAGGGCTCTTTTGTCACTACTCTCTGTTTTCTGGGATACAGCCAATCTTGTATCCATCTTGCCTCTAACACTATGGGCTATTGTCTGACTCAACAGCCTCCTGTGCAGCACCCTGTGAAAAGCCTTCTGGAAGTCCGGATAGATAACGTCGATTGGCTCTCCTTGGTCTAATCTGCTCATTGCCTCCTCAAAGAATTATAACAGATTTGTCAGGCATAACCTCCACTTGATGAAAACATGCTGACTTTGCATTATTTTATCGTGCACTTCCAAGTATTCAGAAATCTCATCCTTCAAAATGGACTCCAAGATCTTACCAACAACCGTAGTCAGGCTAATTGACCTGTAAGTTTTTGTCTTTTACCTTCCTCCCCTCTTAAATAGGTGGTTAACATGAGTGACTTTCCAGTCCTCTGGATCCTCCTGGACTCCAGCGATTCCGGAAAGATCATTACTAATGCCTCCACTATCTCTTCACCTGGCTCCTTCAGAATGCTGTGGTGTAGTCCATCTTGTCCTGGTAATTTGTCCACCTTCAGACGCTTCAGTTTTTCTAGCACCTTCTCCTTAATGATGGCCACCATACCCACCTCTACCCCTGACTCTCTTGAATGTTTGAGATGTTACTTGTGTCTTTCACCATGAAGACTGACACAAACTACTTGTTTAGTTCCTCTTGTGCCTCATTACTACTTCTCTAGCATCATTTTCCAGTGGTCCAATGTCCACTTTTGTCTCTCTTTTGCTTTTTATATATCTAAAGAAACTCTTCAAAGCTTTTTTTATATTACTGACTAGCTTCCCCTCATATTTAACCTTCTCCCCCCTTATTTCTTTTTTATTTGTAATCTGTTGGTCTTTGTAGACTTCCCAATCCTCTGGTTTTCCAATGCCCTTCATCACATTATGCTTTCTTTTTTTTTGCTTTTATGCTGCTCCTGACTTCCTTTGTTAGTCATGGTTGCCTCATCCTCCCTTTAGTATGCTTCTTTCTCCTAGGGATGAAGTTTTGCTGTGTCTCCTAAATTACGCCAGAAACTCCTGCTATTGTTGTTCCACTGTCTTTCCTGCTAGGCTCCTCTCCCAGTCAATTCTGGTCATCTCCTCCCTCATCCCTCTGCTGTTGCTTTTATTCAACTGTAAATCTCCAACATTTGTTGTTTTCAGTACAGATTCCAGCATCTGCAGTAATTTGCTCCCCCTATGACCCCAACCAGCAATGTATTTTCCCCCGAATTTGCGTTGACTTCAGTTTATTGAGGGCTCTTTGATGTCACACTGGTAAGTGATTGCTGGGCCTCTTGCTGAGATATGTGTATCATCGATAGTATTAGGTGAGATATTGGTAGACTGGAGGTTGGCTAACGTACTGCCACTATTTAAGAAAGATGGTAAGGTCAAGCCAGGGAACTATAGACCGGTGACATTGGTGATGGGCAAGTAGTTGGAGGGAATCCAGAGGGACAGGATGTATATGTATTTGGAAAAGCAAGAACTGATTAGGGATAGTCAACATGGCTTTGTGTGTGGGAAGTCATGTCTCACAAACTTGAATGAGTTTTTTGAAGAAGTAACAAAGAGGATTGATGAGTGCAGAGCGGTACACGTGATCTATATAGACTTCAGTAAGGCGTTCGACAAGGTTCCCCATGGGAGATTGCTTAGCAAGGTTAGATCTCAGAATACAAGGTGAACTAGCCACTTGGATACAGAACTAGCTCGAAGGTAGAAGACAGAGGGTGGTGGAGGAGGGTTGTTTTTCAAAATGTAGTGCCTTGGACTTATCTTAGTTAAACTCCATCTGCCGCTCCTCAGCCCCTTGCCCCATCTGACCAAGATCCCTTTGTACCCTGAGGTAATCTCCTTCGCTGTCCACTACACCTCCAATTTGGGTGTCATCTGCAAACTTACTAACAATACCTCCAATGTAAAGTTAAAAAGGCATCTGGTATATGAATAGCAAGGGTTTACTGTGGAGGGCCATGGGCCAAGTGCTGTGAAATGGGACTGGATTAGGTTAGGATATCTGGTCGGCATGGATGAGTTGGACCGAAGGGTCTATTTCCATGCTGCACATCTCTGTGACTCTATGACTGGTGACAACACCTCCTCCACAATAATCCTCAACACTACTGGCCAGAGCATTGAGTATAGGAGTTGAGAGGTCCTATTGCAGGTATACCGGACATTGGCTAGGCCACTTTAGGAATATTATGTGCGATTCTGATCTCTGTCCTATAAGGAAGGATGTTGTGAAACTTCAAAGGGTTCAGAAAAGATTTACAAGGATGTTGTCAGGGTTGGAGGGTTTGAGTGTGTGGCCAAATTTAGCTCTAACTCTGAGAAAATTTATAGTCAAATGTAACTTTGAATTATAGAACACATTTGCTGCACACTAGAAAAAAAGTATGGCAAGGAAGGACAAGATAATTAAGAACATTTGCCTTAACATCAATGAATTTGTACAAACAGGACACCAAATTATAACATTCATGACTGTTCCTTTCTGAAATAAATAAACAATGTTTAATTCTGACCTCGGAACGAAATTCAGTATCAATTAACTTCATAGATAGAAAATTATAGCACAGAACAGGCCCTTTGGCCCACGATGTTGTGCTGAGGATTAATCCTAATGTAAAATAAAGTAACTTAACCAACACACCCCTCAATTCACTGCTATCCATTTGCATATCCAGCAGTTGCTTAAATGTCCCTAATGACTCTGCTTCCACCACCACCGCTGGCAACGCATCAAGAACCTACCCCTGACATCCCCTTTCTCCTAACATCTTAAAACTATGACCCCATGTGCCAGTCAGTCCTGCCCTGGGGAAAAGTCTGTGGCCTATTGACTCTATCCATGCCTCTCATTACCTTGTATACCTCAATCAGGTCACCTCTCCTCTTCCTTCTCTCCAGAAAGAAACGTCCAAGCTCAGTCAACCTTTTTTGTTAAGGCAAGCCCTCCAGTCCAGGCAGCATCCTGGTAAACCTTCTTTGTACCCTCTGCAAAGCATCTGTATCTTTCCTATTGTAGGGCGACCAGAACTGGACACAATATTCCAAATGTGGTTTCACCAGGGTCTTGTACAGCTGTACCAAAACCTCCTGACTCTTGAACCCAATCCCCCATTAATGAAAGCCAAAACACCATATGCTTTCTTAACAACCCTATCCACTTGGGTGGCAACTTTGAGGGATCTATGTACTTGAACACCAAGATCCCAATGTTCCTCCACACTGCCAAGAATCCTGTTGTTAATCCTATATTCAGCATTTGAGATCGACCTTTCAAAATGCATCAATCTGCATTTATCAAGGTTGAATTCCATCTGCCATTTCTCAGCCCAGCTCTGCATCCTGTCTATGTCGCGCTGTAGCCTGCAATAGCCCTCAATACTATCAATGGCACCTCCAACCTTTGTGTCATCTGAAAATTTACTAACCCACCCCTCAAATTCCTTATCCAAGTCATTTATAAAAACCACAAAGAGCAGAGGCCCAAGAACAGGGCCCTGCCACTCAACACTGATCTCCAGGCAGAATACTTTCCATCTAAAACCACTCTCTGCCTTCTGTCAGTCAACCAATTCTGAATCCAGATAGTCAAATCTCCCTGTATCCCATACCTCCTGACTTTATGAATGAGCCAACCATGGGGAACCTTATCAAATGCCTTGCTGAAGCCCATATACACCAAATCCACTGCTCAACCTTCGTCGACCTGTCTTGTCTCAAAGAACTCAATAATATTTGTGAGGCATGACCTGCCCTGCAAAAAGCTATGCTGACTGCTTATAATCATGCTATGCTTTTCCGAACAGTCATAAATCCTATCCCTCAGAATTCTTTCCAAAACCTTGCTGACCACAGACGTAAGACTGATTGGTTTATAATTGCCAGGGATTTCCATATTACCCTTCTTGAAAAGAGGAACAACATTCGCCCCCTTCCAATCCTCTGGCACGACTCCCGTGGAGAGTGAGGAAGCAAACATCTTCACCAGCGGCTTAGCAACCTCCTTTCTTGCTTCCTGGAGCAACCTAGGATAAATCTGGTCTGGCCCTGGGGACTTATCAATCTTAATGTTTGACAAAATTTCCAGCACATCAACTTCATCAATCTTGATCTTTTCAAGTCTCTATCCCAGCTCCTCAAATTTCTCATTCACAACAGGATCTCTTTCCTCAGTGAAAACTGAAGCAAAAACCTCATTTAGGGCTTCTCCAATCTGCTCAGACTCCACACAAGTTCCCTACGCTACTCCTGATCTGGCCTACTTTCTCCCTGATCATTCTCTTATTCTTCATGTGAGTAAAATGCCTTTGGGTTCTCCCTAATCCTTCCTGCCAAGCCTTTTTCATGCCCACTCCTGGCTTTCCTCAGTCCAGTTCTGAGGTCCATTCTAGCAAGCTTGTAATCCTCCAAAGCTATGCTAGATCCTTGCTTCCTCCACCTTACGTAACTACTTTCTTCCTTTTGATGAGAAGCTCCTCTATTCTTGTCATCCAACACTCCTTAATCTTACCCCTTCTTACTAGTCTCAGAGGAACAAATTTGTGCATCACTTGCAACAACTGCTCCTTAAACAGTCTCCACATGTCTGCTATGCCATTTCTGTGGAACAATTGCTCCCAGTCTGTACTTCCTAACTCCTGTCCGATAGTGTCATAATTTCCTTTTCCGCAATTAAATATCTTCCATTGGTAACTGCTCCATTCCCTCTCTAAGGTAAATGTGAGGCAGTTGTGGTCACTGTCACGAAAGTGTTCTCCCACTGCGAGATCTGACACCTGTCCTGGCTTATGGCTGAGCACCAAATCCAAAATGGCCCCTCCCCTCATGGGCTTGGCTACATACTGAATAAGGAAACCATCCTCAACACTCCTGACAAAACCAGCTCCATCCAAACCATCTGCACTAAGGAGGTTCCAGTCGATAGTGGGAATGTTGAAATCATCCATGACAACAACCCTGATACATCTGCATTTTTCCAAATTCTGCCAGCCTATGATTTCTTCAATCTCTCTACTGCTATTAGGGGGTCTGTAGAAAACCTCCAATGAGGTGGCTGCTCCTTCGCTGTTCCTAACTTCCACCCATACTGACTCAGGAGACAAATCTTCCCCAACAATCTTCATTTCTGCAGCTGTGATGCACTCTCAGATTAGCAATGCTACACATCCTCCTCTTTTTCCACCCTCCTTCTTCTTTATAAATGTTCTAAATCCTGGAACGTCTAGCAACCATTCCTGCCTCTGTGATGGCCACAACATCATAGCCCCAAGTACTGATCTATGCTTTAAGTTCACCACTCTTATTTCTGACACTCCTGGTGTTAAAGCATGATTTAAAACAGCATGCATTCATGTAGAACTCTGAGCTCAAAAACTGCATGAATTTATGTAAAACTCTGTTATCTCACTTTTTAGATTAGAATCAATCTAAACATCATGGCATAGACAGAGAACACGGGGTGGGGGCAACACCTTCAACATGTTGTCTAGCTATCACCATTGTTAACAGCTAACCCGAGAATGCAACTTTTTTAAAAAAAGGTTTTGTGATTTACACATGAAAGAAGTGAAACTATCACTGTATTCTAACAGATGAAAGGCTTAACAATCAATTTTTCAATATATAATTTCAGTTACATCACACTGTAAATTTTTGCTATAAATTCTGTGTGTTAGGATTGAGCCCTCCACTATCACCTGATGAAGGAGCGTCGCTCTGAAAGCTAGTGTCCTTCCAATTAGACCTGTTGGACTATAACCTGGAGTGATGTGATTTTTAACTGTGTTAAAGCAGACACACTTTAACCGATCCCTTTGTTTCATCGCGTGATAAACCTTCTCGATAGATTCACTACATCCTGTCACGGCCCCATGTACAACTGCTCCCCTCTCAGATATGTAGCTATGATTCCCATCCCCTTGCCAAACTAGTTTAAACCCTTCCAAACCACACGAGCAAATCTCCCACCCAGGAGTTCTAAATTGGAGAAGGCCAATTTTGACGGTATTAGGCAAGAACGTTCGAAAGCTGATCGGGGGCAGAGTTTCACAGGTAAAGGGACGGCTGGAAAATGGGAAGCCTTCAGAAATGAGATAACGAGAATCCAGAAAATGTATATTACTGTCAGGGTGAAAAGAAAGGCTGGTAGGTATAGGGAATGCTGGATTACTAAAGAAATTGAGGGTTTGGTAAAGGAAACATATGTAAGGTATAGACAGGATAGATCAAGTGAATCCTTACAAGAGTATAAAGGAAGTAGGAGTATACTTAAGAGGGAAATCAGGAGCGCAAAAAGGGGACATGAGATAGCTTTGGCAAATAGAATTAAGGAGAATCCAAAGGGTTTTTACAACTACATTAAGGACAAAAGGATAACTAGGGAGAGAATAGGGTCCCTCAAAGATCAGCAAGGCGGCCTTTGTGTGGAGCCGCAGAAAATAGGGGAGATACTAAATGATTATTTTGTATCAGTATTTACTGTGGAAAAGGAGATGGAAGATATAGACTGTCAGGAAATAGATGGTGACATCTTGCAAAATGTCCAGATTACAGAGGTGAAAGTGCTGGATGTCTTGAAATGGGTAAAGGTGGATAAATCCCAGGACCTGATCAGGTGTACTTTGTGGGAAGCTAGAGAAGTGATTGCTGGGCCTCTTGCTGAGATATTTGTATCATCGATAGTCACAGCTGAGGTGCCGGAAGACTGGAGGTTGGCAAACGTGGTGCCACTGTTTAAGAAGGATGGTAAGGACAAGCCAGGGAACTATAGACCAGTACGCCTGACGTCGTTGGTGGGCAAGTTGTTGGTGGGACAGGATGTACATGTATTTGGAAAGGCAAGGACTGATTAGGGATACTCAACATGGCTTTGTGCATGGGAAATTATGTCTCACAAACTTGATTGAGTTGTTTGAAGAAGTAGCAAAGAGGATTGATGAGGGTAGAGTGGTAGATGTGATCTATATGGACTTCAGTAAAGCATTTGACAAGGTTCCCCATGGGAGACTGATTAGCAAGGTTAGATCTCATGGAATACAGGGAGAACTAGCCGTTTGGATACAGAACTGGCTCAAAGATAGAAGACAGAGGGTGGTGGAGGGTTGTTTTTCAGACTGGAGGCCTGTGACCAGTGGAGTGCCACAAGGATCAGTGCTGAATCCACTACTTTTTGTCATTTACATAAATGATTTGGATGCGAGCATGAGAGGTACAGTTAGTAAGTTTGCAGATGACACCAAAATTGGAGGTGTAGTGGACAGTGAAGAAGGTTACCTCAGATTACAACAGGATCTTAACCAGATGGGCCAATGGGCTGAGAAGTGGTAGATGGAGTTTAATTCAGATAAATGCGAGGTGCTGTATTTTGGGAAAGCAAATCTTAGCAGGACTTATACACTTAATGGTAAGGTCCTAGGGAGTGTTGCTGAACAAAGAGACCTTGGAGTGCAGGCTTCTTGAAAGTGGAGTCGTAGGTAGATAGGATAGTGAAGAAGGCGCTTGGTATGCTTTCCTTTATTGGTCAGAGAATTGAGTATAGCAGTTGGGAGGTCATGTTGCGTCTCAACAGGACATTGGTTAGGCCACTGTTGGAATACTGCGTGCAGTTCTGGTCTCCTTCCTGTTGGAAAGATGTTGTGAAACTTGAAAGGGTTCAGAAAAAATTTACAAGGATATTGCTAGGGTTGGAGGAGCTGAGCTATAGGGAGAGGCTGAACAGGCTGGGGCTGTTTTCCCTGGAGTGTCAGAGGCTTAGGGGTGACCTTATAGAGGTTTACAAAATTATGAGGGGCATGGATAGGGTAAATAGGCAAAGTCTTTTCCCTGGGGTTGGGGAGTCCAGAACTAGAGGGCATAGGTTTAGGGTGAGAGGGGAAAGATATAAAAGAGACCTAAGGGACAACGTTTTCACACAGAGGGTGGTAGGGGTACGGAAATGAGCTGCCAGAGGAAGTGGTGGAGGCTGGTACAATTGGAACATTTAAGAGGCATTTGGATGGGTATATGAATAGGAAGGGTTTGGAGGGATATGGGCTGGGTGCTGGCAGGTGGGACTAGATTGAGTTGGGATATCTGGTTGGCATAGTTGGGTTGGTCCGAATAGTCTGTTTCCATGTTGTACATCTCTATGACTCTATGACTGTCACCAAAGTGTTCTCCTACCGTGAGGTCTAACGCCTGTCCTGGCTCATTGCTGAACGCCTCTTCCGAATTAGTGTCCTTTGCTATTATCTGTCTAGTTCAGAACATGTAGTGCTTTCATTAACTTGTGTTTGTTACAATAATGCCCTTGAAAACCTGTGTATAAAAATTACCTGTTTTTGATAGTATGAAGGAGTAGCTGGCCAGGACTCTTTAAAGAAGAGCAATTTCTCCTGTATTATTAGAATCCAGTTAGCTTGACTTATAGGTGTCAATGTTATATTGTAACAGTGATGATATTAGTAAATGAAGGGAATGATTAAAATTAAACAAAACTGTTTGTAAGAGTTTTGTTTTATTCCAGACCACCAAAGAGCATGATCTCCGGGACAAACCATAAGAGGGGCTTATAGGTTGAGTTCCGAAGGAATTTCCTGGGCCATTTCATATCTATACTTTAACAACTCCATTTATAAAATTTGCAAATAACATCATCTTAGTGGGTCATATCTCAAGTAACGACAAGATAGACAACTTCGTGGCATTAAAGAAAGCCAACAATTTGTCCCTCAATGTTAGCAAAACAAAGGAGCTAGTCATCAAGAAGCACAGTGGAGAACATTCCCCGGTCTGCATCAATGGTGCTGAGGTGGAAGTGGTTGACAGCTTCAAGTTTCTCGGTGTAACTACCACTATTAATATGTCCTGGTCCACCCATGTCAACACAATGGTCAGGAAAGCACAACAATGTAGTCATAGAGTTGTACAGCATGTAAACAGACCCTTCGGTCCAACCCGTCCATGCCGACATGTCCACCATGACTCTTACCAATTTTTATAGATGTGCCAAAGAAAGCATCCTATGCGGATGCATCACAGGTTAATATGGCAACTGCTCTGTCCAAGGCCGCAAGAAATTACAGACAATTGTGACAGACAATTACAGACAGGCAATCCATCACGAAAACCAGCTTTCCTCCCATTGACTGTCTACATTTGAAAACACAAATGAACAGATTGCAGAACACTTTTCCCCCCCGATGTTATAATACTTACACTCAGACATATCTTTCTCTTCACCTTCTCTGTACTTGTAATACTTTGTTCTTCATTATGTTCTATTACTCTGATGTTTTTGTGTAAGGTATGATCTGTCTGGTTAGCATGCACAACAATACTTTTCACTGTATAATACTCTGGTACATGACACTTAATCTCAGTCCTTTTGGACTATAATCTGGTGTCATGTAACTTTTGACCTGAAGCCAATCAAGACCAATCCACATTTCCTCGAGGACTTCTTGGAATTCACATAATCAAGATTGGGGAGTCCAGAACTAGAGGGCATAGGTTTAGGGTGAGAGGGAAAAGATATAAAAGAGACGTAAGGGGCAACTTTTTCACGCAGAGGATGGTATGTGTATGGAATGAGCTGCCAGAGGAAGTGGTGGAGGCTGGTACAATTGCAACATTTAAAAGGCATTTGGATGGGTATATGAATAGGAAGGGTTTGGAGGGATATGGGCCGAGTGCTGGCAGGTGGGACTCGATTGGGTTGGGATATTTGGTCGGCATGGACAGGTTGGACTAAAGGGTCTGTTCCCGTGCTGTACATCTCTAAGTGTGTTCACGTCTCTGAGCAGTACAGTCAGCAAGTTTCTCTTTTTTTCTTTTATATCATCGATTGTGAAATAATGTAGTTTATTCACAGTTGAAAGTTCTGTTACACAAATTAAGTAGCTTACTGTTACTTTAGTTACTGCATTTATAATGCTGATTGCACATTTTATGGACTATAAGTTAAAGTGTACTTATCAAAATTATATTTGAATCATTAAAGGTGAAATTACCGTAGTCCCAGAGGACCATACAACTATTCTCACATTAAAGAAATAGGACTGGTGTTGGTTAACATGAGGGTACTCACACCTGAAGGAAGGGTCAAGGTTGAGAAAGCTGAGCCTTTATAGTTACCTCAATCATTATAAAGTGTACGGAGGTATAAATAAGACAGAATTAAATGGAGCTTTAAGAATTGTCAACCTAGCCTATGATAGTTGTCATATTTCATCCAAATCCTTCTGCAGCCTTTGAAAACCAAACAGATGGTCAATACACTGTTTCAATAAATTATAGGTGCTGATGGTTAAAATTTAGGCTTGTTCTTCTCTCTAAAATCTATTTTCCCTTCTGTTTTTATACTCAATATACTATAGACATGTGCTTGAAATTACACTTGGGTTATCCACCTCTGTTAATTTTGTTTCTTCCTTCCAGTGGAGAAGTAAATTCTCTTTCAGATAGCACGGCCAAGATCTGGAACTTATGCTTTCAAGAATACATTTCATAAATGGTAATGGACACCAACAGTTTTATTTCTTACCAATGTTTTTTAAAATAAAAATGTTTTTTTTCAAACTCACAAAAGATCCATAAATAAAGAAAGGACCTTGCATTTATAAAATGCCATTCCTTACTTCAGTATGTCTTGAAACATTTCACAGCCAATGAATTAACATTGAAGTGTAGTCAATGCTGTAATACAGGATAAAACACAGCAATCAAATGCCACACAGCAATGTTCCACAAATGTGATAAACTGTCACAGGCTTGAAACACTATATCTCTGTCCAGAGATGCTCCAAAGATTACGCAGGATCTTCACTATTTTCTGTTTTTACATCAGATTTTTTGCATCTGCAGTATTTTGCTTTTGTTTTACTCACATATGACAATTTAATAAATTATTTTATTTGTGGTGTTGGCTCAGGGATTAATGTTGCTCAAGATACCCAGAAACATCCACTGCTTTCTCTGAATACTAGCAATACTTACACCTTGGGAGGCAGACAGGGGTTATTGTCCTCCAGCAGTGTAGCATTCCCTATACCACTGAGAGTTAAGTTTGCTATCACTAAACCATAGTTAATATCAAGGAGAACAGATGTTTGAAAGTCCAAGGGAACCAAAGAGTGAACTTGGTAACTCAGCAATACTTCCGTAACAAGTCAATTAATGCATTCACATCGATTTGACATTAGTTTAATAAAGAGTAAAATAAATCTTAATGTGTCAAACGTTTGAGTAGCAACGTGTATACAGAGATGAGACACTTCAGTTACGAGAAAAACTTGCCGAGAGATTGGGATTGTTTTCCTTGGAGAGGAAAAGGCTAAGAAGATAGAAAGTTTCAATTTATGAGGGGTCTGAAGAGAGGACACCCGCTCTCACTCACAGACATATCGAAGATCAGAGGATAGTTTAATAAGTGTTTTGCAAAATAAGCAAACGCCAGGCCAAAAACAAACTTTTTTCACGGGACCGGTAGTTCGACTCTGGAACACAATGCCTAGCAGTGATGGAAGCAAGCACGTTCAGTTGAGGCAGTGAAGAGAGTATTAGATGATTATTTGAATGGAAACTGTGCAGGGATATGAAGACAGGAGATCGGCACTAAATTAAAATGCTCAGAACAGCGCAGCCACATTGGGCCGAATGACCATCTTCTGCACTCGCACAATTCTATGATTCTGTGACTATGAGCTTTTGGATATCCTGAGTTTCTCCAGCATTTTTAATTTTGGATCCACAGTATCGCGCTTTAATTTAACTAACTTTATGAAGGGCGCTATAGGAATGCAATTATCCCGTCTTCTTAGTACTCACCCCCTTTCACCTATCTCCAAGACTAAAGTCTTCTCCTCCAAGGAACCCGCTTCTTGGAGACAAAACACGGCCCTCGGTTGGAGAAGCCGTTGTCAAGTGGCCAACACCCCGATGTTCTTATTAAGCGGACTGACCACGATCGAGGTAAATTAGAAAATAACTGATATTTGTAAAGTGATGCAAATTTCAAAGGATTCAAGCGTTTATTTTGACGAAAATCTGAAAGAAATCAAGCCTAATTTCTGCCATTACACCTATAGGTTTATATGTCTTTTTGTCCAAGTTGTTATTGCATCTCCTTACAATCACAGTAACTCACCTTTTTTTCCTCAAATCAACAAAGCGGCATTCCCTGTGCAACCAAACTTAATCCTACCGGAAACAACCTGATCTCCTTTAACAATCCAATTGGATAATAGCACTGATCCCGCCCTCGACACCAGATGACGATTGGCTAGAGCCCCCATCAAGCAAGGTTTTTTGTTGGAAGGGTTTCCGGTGAGCAGGTTTGGTAGTGGTGGCGGTTTTCTTCCGTTGGCTATTTGCTCGCGCTGCGCTCGGGGTCGGTGTTGAGTGTGAGCGCGAGCGCGAGCGCGAGCGCTGTCGGACGATATGAGTACCAGAGGTAAAGTACTGAAATAAAAGGCAATCGATTGATTCATCGACCGATCGGGGAAGAGAGACGCAAAAAGTGAAGAAGCCGATCTTGTCTGCGTCTTTAATCCTCTTTTTTTTCTCCAATGTAATTCATGGTGCTGAGTTGTGGGATTTCGGTGGCGAAGAGGATGGCACTGCTTCTCGGGGCCACGGCGCTCTTGATGCAAGGTAAAGTCGAGAGGGTCTTGGACACGACTGAGAATAAATAACTGGCGAGGCTCCAGGAGTAAACGTCGATGTGCGAATTTGTTAAATCCCACTGGGTGGGTTCACAATCCTGCGAGTGAGTGGGTGGGTGGGGTTTAAAAAGATTCTTGGGCTGCTGGGAGACGGAGAAGATCGGTGTAAAAGCGTTCGTTCCGTCAACAAAAAATAAATTTGCCGACGTGCTTCAACAAAAAAAAATTACTTTTGTGAGGAATTGCGAAATGAGCGTTCTTTGCTCATCCTTCAGAATGTTTATTCGCACTCACCCGCGTCCCCGTTCCACCCCACCGAAACTTACGGTTGCAAATTTATAAAAATTGTACGTGTTTAGGAGATTTCCATAGCTGGCTCCTCCAAACAGAAACAGCAAATAGTCAATATATTTGTGCCTCGATGTCTTAATTTGTGACATCTGGGGAAGAAACTTGCTTCTCAGATTGGAATTGTGCGAGAAAAAGAAAATGGAATAACTTTTAAATCTGTGTAGTACAATATAGTTATGTAATTATAACCAGATGTCGTGATAAATAGGGTTTGGAAAGTTTGACTTTCCGTCCTGTAGTGTATTAGCACTGAGCCTTTAACTGGGAATAATTTAAATTGCTCTTCGGGGGTTGCATTCCAGGGTGTGTAGAAATAAAGTACAGTACTCAGCAATTTTCATTGGGACAATTTCTTGAAGAACTAAAATCTTGTCGTCGACATAAAGGGTGATGCCTCTTAATTGGTTTGAGAGGTCCTGTAACTTTGAGTTGCGTTCACCACAGTTGGACCTTTCAACACCGATTTAGAAGCTGAATTTTTCTTTACTGTTGCCGTTTTTGACGAACGCAAACATATGTTCAAATCCAGTTAACGCAGACATTTTCACACTTGCACACATGCATGTGAATTCGATTAATTCATTAATGTTGTCGTAAGGAAGTGAGCGCTAACCAGGAATGCCCAAGGCTCTTTTTGTATCCTTGCCTTTCTGATATTTTCTATAAAATCACGATCTGAGACGTTAACTGTTTCTCACCAAAGATATTTTACTGCCAGATCTGCTGAGTCCTTCCAATATTTTGCGTTTTCATTTCGATTTTCAGCATGCACCAGTACTTTCATGTGATAACTTAATGCCATAGTGCAGTTTTCAAGGTTCACTGAATGGAAAGGGCAGTTATGAAAACATAAAAAAAGGAGCAGGAGTAAACCACAGGTCTTTTGAAAATGGCAGGGCAGGCTTTATAATCATTACTGTTCCTCCTTTTCCACACATATTTTGTTCCCTTCAATCCAACTATGTCCAACTCCTTGAAATCAAACAATGTTTTTGTCTCGATTGCTTCTGTGGTAGCGAATTGCACAGGAATACCACTCTCTGGGTGAAGACATTTCTCCTCCTCTCAGTCCCAAATGGTTTACCTTGTTTCCCTTGACTGTAACCCCTGATTGAGGTAAAAACAATGACTGCAGATGCTGGAAAGCAAATACTGGATTAGTGGTGCTGGAAGAGCACAGCAGTTCAGGCAACATCCAACGAGCAGCGAAATTGACGTTTCTGGCAAAAGCCCTTCATTCCTGATGAAGGGCTTTTGTCCGAAACATCGATTTCGCTGCTCGTTGGATGCTGCCTGAACTGCTGTGCTCTTCCAGCACCACTAATCCAGTATGTAACCCCTGATTGTAGACTTCCCTTCAACCAGGTGCATCTGTCCTGCATTTGTCCTATCTATGATTCCAACAGACCCCTCCCTCCCTCCCAACCCTGAAACCTTGTGAGCTCCAGTGAATAATATAAATCTAAGTGATTCAACCTCTTCTCACATGTCAGTTCTGCCATCTCAGGAATCAATGTGGTAAACCTTCACTGCACATGATAGCAAGAACAGCCTTCCTTGGATAAGAAGACATAATATTCCAGATGTAGTCTCACCAATGCACTATGTAATTACAGCAAAATGTCTCTGCTCTGTATGCTAATTGTTTCACAAGGAAGAGTAAACTATGATTTAAAACCATAAGAAATAGGAGTGGAAGTAAGGCCATTTAGCCCATTGAGTCCACTCCACCATTCCATCCTGGCTGGGCATTTCAATGCCACTTACCCGCAGTCTCCCTGTATCCCTTAATTCCTTGTGAGATTAAGAATTAATCAATCTCTGCCTTGAAGACATTTAACGTCCTGGCCTCCACTGCGCTCAGTGGCAGTGAGTTCCACAAGTTAACCACAGATTCAACCTGTAAGTCAACCTTTAGAGAATCCTGTACTAGCATTCCCAGATCCCTTTGTACTTTGGCTTTATGGATTTTCTCACCGTTTTAGAAAGTAGTCCATGCCTGTGTTCTTTTTTTCCAAAGTGCAAGACCTCTCATTTGCTCACATTGAATCTCATCAGCTATTTCTTGGACCACTCTCCTAAACTGTCTGACTCTTTCTGTAGCCTCCCCACATCCTCAGAACTACCTGCCTGTCCACCTAACTTTGTATCATCGGTGAACTTTGCCAGAATGCCCCCAGTCTCTTCATCCAGATCGTTTATATATAAAGTGAACAGCAGTGAACCCTGTGGAACACCACTTGTCACCAGTTGTCATTCCGAAAAAGAACCTTTTATCCCAACTCTCTGCCTTCTGTCAGACAACCAATGCTTAATCCATGCCGGTTGCTCACCTTGAACACCATGGGCCCTTACACAGCAGCCTCCCATGCGGCACCTTATCAAAGACCTTTTGGAAGTCTAGGTAGATAACATCCACTGGGTTTCGCTGATCTAACCTACTCGTTACCTCTTCAAAGAATTCGAACAGATTTTTCAGGCACGACCTCTCCTTACTAAATTCATGCTGACTTGTTCTAATTCAACCCTGCACTTTCAAGAATTTAGAAATCTCATCCTTAATGATGGACTCTAGAAGTTTACCTACAACCGAGGTTAGGCTAATCTGCCTATAATTTTCCATCTTTTGTCTTGATCCTCTCTTGAACAAGAGGGTTACAACAGCGATTTTTCCAAACATTTGGGAGTTTCCCTGGCTCCAGTGATTTTTGAAAGATTATAACCATCGCCTCTGCTATTTCCTCAGCCACCTGCCTCAGAACTCTAGGATGTAGCCCACCTGGGCCAGGAGATTTCAGTTTTTAGACCTTTTAGCTTATCAAGTATTTTTTTCTTTTGTCATGGCCACTATACTCAACTCTGCCCCTTGACACTCCTTAATTGTTGGGATATTACTTATGTCTTCCAGATTGACACAGTATTTTTTAGGTTCTTCAGCTTGTGTCCCATTACTAGCCTTCCTGCATCGATTTTGAGCGGCGCAGTCTCTACTTTTGCCTCTTGTTTGTTTCTTACATATTGAAAAAAAACTTTTACTATAATTTCTAATATTACTGGCTAGCTTACCTTCATATTTGATCCTCTCCTTCCTTATTTCTCTCTTTGTTATCCTCTGTTCTTGTAGTTTTCCCAATCTTCTGATTTCCCAGTGCTCTTGGCCACTTTATAGACTTTCTCTCTTTCTGTGATAGATATCCTGAGTTCCTTTGTCAGTTATGGTTGTCTAATTTCCCCTCGGGTAATCTTTCTTTTCTTTGGGATGTACCTCTGTCCTCAACTACACTCAGAAACTCCTGCCATTGTTTCTCTACTGTCTTCCCCAATGGGCTCTGCTTCCAGTTGGTTTTCGTCAGTTCCTCTCTCACTCCCCCTGTAATTACCTTTATTTAACTGTAACACCATTACATCTGATTTTGCCTTCTCTATTTAAAACTGCAAACTGAACTCTACCATGTAATGATTGCTGCTTCCTAAGTGTTCCCTGACTTTAAGATCTTTTATAAAGTCTGACTCATTACATATCACTAAGTCCAGAATAGCCTGCTCCCTTGTGGGCTCCATCACAAGCTGTTCCAAAAAGCCATCCTGTAAGCATTCCATGAATTCCCTTTCTTTGGATCCACCAGCAACATAATTCACCCAGTCCATTTGCATATTGAAGTCCCCCATGATCACCGTGACCTTAACATTCTGACATGCCCTATCTATTTCCCTGTACATCTTACATCCCTGGTCCTGACCACTGCTGGGAGGTCTGTACGTAACTTCCACTATGGTTTATTTGCCTTTGTGGTTCCTCGACTCCACATCATCTGACCCTATATCTTTAATGCTATGGATTTAATTTCATTCTTAACTAATAGGGCAACCCCACTCCCTCTGACCACCTTCCTGTCTTTTTGATAAGTTGTAAATCCTTGGATGTTTAACTGCCAGTGCTGAACCCCTGCAACCACTGGATCCAGATCAGTTCAGGTGGAGTTCGCCCCGGTTCCAAAACTGATGCCAATGTCCCATGAAATGGAAACCCTCTTTCCCACACCAATCTCTTAGCCACGTGTTTACTTCCCTAATTTTCTTATCCATATGGCTTGGGCAGTAATCCAGAAGTTATGACCTTCAAGGACCTGTACTTCAATTTCCTTCCTAGTGCTTGATACTCCCCAAACAGGTCCTCCTTCCTATGTTGTTTGTGCCAACATGGACCACAACAACTGGATCCTCCCCCTCCTGCTCCAGCATCCTTTCAAGCCGGTCGGAGATGTCCTGCACCCTGGCACCGGGCAGGCGACACACCATGTGGGATTCCTGATCTGGCTTGCAAAGGATACTATCTGTCCCCTTCATTATAGAATCCCGTATAAGACCAAATTGTCTTTTTGCTTTCCCCCCCCCCCCCCCCCCACTTCTGTTGAATAGCCTTCTGCCCCATGGTGCCATGGTCAGCTGGCTCATCCTGTCCACAGCCCTTTTCCTCATCCATACAGGGAGCAAAAATCTCATACCTGTTGGACAAGGTTGAGGGCTGAGGCTCCTCCACTCCTGAACTTGCCTCACATACAGTCACACTCTGTTGTCCCTGACTGAATTTGAATTACTTAATCTGCCAGGTGTGAAACAAAGCGTCCTGGTAACTCTCTTTCCCCCTCGCGGATATGCTACAGTGTTTGAAACTCGGATTTCAGATCATCAGTTCCGATCTGGAGTTCCTCCAGCAACCAACACTTCCTGCAAATGTGGTCACTGCCGTTCACAATGGGATCAGCCAGCTCCCATATCATATAGCTACAGCACATCACCTGTCTGGCCATCTCTACTTATTTAATTAATTTATACAAATTTGAGTTAAACAATTGTTAGTACTTCTCTATGGCCTTATTCAACTAATAGTAAACTTTTAATCAATCACACAGTACCGAAATATCAATTGAAATGCCTTACCTTTGCAACACACAAGAGTCCACGATTTGTGGCCATTACTGCCAGCTGCATCGGAATGCTTCCTTCGCCGGATGTCCGGGTGCTCCGGTTTCCTCCCACAGTCCAAAGATGTGCAGGTCAGGTGAATTGGCCATGCTAAATTGCCCGTAAGGGGTAAATGTAGGGGTATGGGTGAGGTTGCGCTTCGGCGGGTTGGTGTGGACTTGTTGGGCCGAAGGGCCTGTTTCCACACTGTAATGTAATCTAATCTATAATGTCACCCAGTTCTCGCTGTACGCTTTCTGCTGTTAATTTATAGCTCTTCAGATAATCTGCCTTCCTGTTTTTTTGGTGTCAAAGTGGATAACCTCTCGTTTATCCATGTTACACTACATCTGTTGTGCATTTGCCCATTCAATCAGTTTGTCCAAGTTGTGCTGAAGCATCTCTACATCCTCCTCGCAGCTCACACTTCCACCCAGGCTTTGTCATCTGCAAATTTGGATGTTGTATTTAGTTCCCTCATCTAAATTAGGAATGTATATTGTGAATAGCAGGGGTCCTAACACCGTGGTATCTCCCTAGTCACTTCCTGCCAATCGGGGAAAAGATCTCTTCTACTTAATTCCCACTTTGCCAGCCAGTTTCCTGTACAGCTCACTGCTATCTCCAGTCTTATGCACTTTAATTTTACATGCTAATCCCTTATCTTGCACTTTGTTGAAAGCCTTCTGAAAGCCCAATAACTTCTGTTTGAACTCAACTAGTTTCATCCCCAAAGAACTCTAGTAGACCTTTTTGAGCATGATTTTCCTTTCATGAATCTGCTTACTGTGTTGAACCTTGTCCAAATGGCTAGTCTGAGACAATTAGTTTAATTCGGATCGGGGGGCGGGGGGAAGGAACCAAGACTACTCCTGACCTAATCTTACCAAAGGAGTTAAATTATAGAAATTCACAGCAGAATTTAAATCAGCTTTGTCGCAGTGGTATCACCTGAGTCGAAAGGTTATGATTCAGTTTCTGCTCAAGATGTTTGCACAATTTGAACTCAAATTCATTTGGGAATGCTTAATTCTGAACCATCCCATAAGTGCAAGTTCCAGTCATTAAATTATGATGCAAGATAGTTTATTTATTAAATATATAGAATGTTCTCTTTGAAATTATATTCTTTATATTAGACAAACAAGATCCTGTTTTGCCCCTTGGACAGGTCCTTTTTCCCCTTGAGTGTTGTTGAGTTGAACAAAGATGCAGTGCTGATCTGACCAAGTTCCAAGATTTTGACCTAGCAACAGTTTAATGAGAAGAAGAACGATTTCCATTTGCTGCCTTAACATTATTCACAGTAACAATTTTCTTTGGAAAATAAAGAACAATACAACAGAGGAGCAGGCTCTTTAGTCCACCAAGCCTGTGCTGACACACAACACCTTTCTAAACAAAAAACCTTTTGCACCCATGTAGTCCTATCACTTCCAGGCACTTAACAGCCTTTGTGGGGGTGGAAAAACAACTTGCCTCTTCCCCTTTAAATTATCCCCCTTTTACCTTAAACCAATATCCCCTAGTAATTGATATTTCTACCCTGGGAAAATAACTGACTTTCTGTTCTATTCATGCTTCTCAATTTTAAAAAATCACACAACACCAGGTTATGGTCCAATAGGTTTATTCTGCAGCACTTGCTTTTGAAGTGCTGCTCCTTCAGGTGGTTGTGGAGTATAAGATCGTAAGACACAGAATTTATAGCAAAAGTTTCTAGTGTGATGCAACTGAAATTATATATTGAAAAAGGCCTGAATTGTTTAGGTCTCTCCACGTTTAGAATGAACATGTTGGTTTTGGAACTGAAAATCAACTAGCCACAAAATGACGTGACACATTCTTAGTAGTATCCTTACATACAAATGAGGAAGAACAACACATCTCTCCTAGGACAAGCCAAACAGAGACACGCAGGAGAATTCCTAGAAGCATGGCATTCCAACTGGAACTCTATCAACAAACACATTGACTTGGATCCCATTTACCACCCCCTGAGAAAGAGTAGGAAATGATGTCACCACAGGAAATGACATCAGCGACCCAAGAAAAGTCCAGCATAAAACAAAATGCTGGCTACACCACTGGTGCTTCATTTAGAGTTTCACTGAAGATGTTGCCTAGTATGGTGATGAAACTTCTGAAAACTAACCTTCCAGCTCAGTGAGCAAACCTATATCCAGAACCTCAACCTGAGCTACTAATCTTGTCAAATCCCACTAACTCTTGCAGACAGTTTAGTTTAAGTTATTACCTTTTATTTACCAATGACATCAATGTTACACTATAAAATAGATATCAACAAGCCAGGCTTGAGCTAGATTCTAAAACCATTAGCAGAGTAGCAGCGCCAGCTCTTACCCCCTAAGAGCTGTCTCAGGCTACTCCCCTAATGCTGCAAACAAGCTGTCTTTATACAGAATTTGGTATTACAATTACAAAAATGCCACATGTACTTAATCAGATAAGCAGCAATAAAATGGCAGAGGAAGAGAAACTCATTGATAAGTCTAAGTACACTTGACTCATGAAGTAACATGCACATCAAAGTCTGAACCCTGGATTAAGCCAGGCCAGATGGTCACTTGTTTTGGCTAGTACATAATTTAGGATTAGTCTCTCGTTATGTGGAAAAGGTCATGGGGTTACCTCGCTTAGCTAACATGTCCAGTATCATTGTCCTTAGATTCCCAAAATACAATTTAAATTCATAACACTCTCAGATCATGAGATCCAGCGAACAACACAACATTCAATCCATGACAAGCCAGTGCACACTCCAATCAGGCCATAAGAGAGTTAAACTTTCCACCAGCTTCCCTCACTCTCACCCACCTCCAGAACCAGCCTTTGCTCACTTACTTGTTACATTTCACTTTGCGAATTATGTACTTTCAACCTTACCCAAGTGTCATTAGGTATCCCTGAATTTAAAAATATTCATAGTCTACCTGTTCAGGTGTGCTGGGACACACTTCAGGGGTAGGTGGGACATGAGCCCAGACCTTTTGCCCTACATGGAAAAAGCCCAGACAACTGCAGATTCTTGAAATCACACAAAGAATTGAATCGCTGGATAAACTCAGTGGGGCTGGTAGCACCTGTGGAGAGAAAGCAGAGTTAATGTTTTGGATCTTTGAAGGAGCATTCGCAGTATAGTTGAACTTAAAATACAGATGGAAAGTGTAAAGATAAAATCCAATAATAGGATCTTGTGCTTGAAGGAGATGACAATAGGATGAGGGAGGAGTAGACTGGAAGCAAAGACTTTATGGTGGGACAGTTGATGAACAGTGACTTTCAAAGCAATTTTTCAAACTGCTCAATGTAAAAGAAGGATTGTAGGAAAACTATAATCTACCATGGGTGCCTAAGGAAATAAGGGAGGCTATTAAATGCAAAGAGAAGGCATGCAAAGTGGTTAATATTATCAAGAAACTAGAAGATTGGGAAAGGTTTTTAAAGGTCAACAATGGCACCCAAAAAAACTGTAAAGAAATGTAAGATAGAATATGAGAATAAACTAGTTCAGAATATAAAAACAGTAAATGTTTCTATTGATATAAGATGAAAAAGTGGCTAAAGTAAAATTCATCCTTTTGGGGATGAGGAGGAGGATTTAGTAATGAGATATGAGGAAATGGCTGAGACATTGAAGAGGTATTTTGTCAGTCGTCACAGTGGAGGAGACTAATACTATGCCAGTAATTGACAAGGTGACAAGGAGACAAAGGTAGGTGAGGACCTAGAAACGATCATTATTACGAAAGGGGTAGTGTTGGGCAAGCTGATTGAGCTACGGATAGACAAGTCTCCTGGCCCTGATGGAATGTATCCCAGCGTACTAAAAGAGATGGTGGAATAAATGGCAAATGCAGTTGTGGTTATTTCTAAAATTTACTGGACTCTGGGGCAGTTCCAGCCAATTGGAAAACTGCAAATGTGATGCCACTTTTTTAAAAAAAAAAGTAGACAAAAGATGGAGAATTATATAATGCCTAGAATAACTTCTGTAGTAGGGAAAATGCTTGAGTCTATTATCAAGGAAGAAATACCAAGGCATCTAGATAGAAATTGTCCCATTGGGCAGATGCAGTATAGGTTCATGGAGGGCAGGTCATGCTTAACTAGTCTACTGGAATTCTATGAAGACATTACAAGCATGGTGGACAATGGGGACCCAGTAGATGTGGTGTATCAAAATTTCCAAAATGCATTTGATAAAGTGCTGTATAAAAGGCTGCTGCATAAGAGGAAGATGAATGGTATTATGGGTAATGTATTAGCATGGGTAGAGGATTGATTAACTAACAAGAAGCAAAGAGTGGGGATAAATGAGTGATTTTTATGGCTGGCAATCAGTGACTAGTTGTGTGCCTAGTAGTGTTGGGACTGCAGTTATTCACAATTTATAAAGATGATTTGGAGTTGGGGACTATGCAGAGGACTGAAACTTTGCAGAGGGACATTATTTTCCATCTGCCACACCTTTGTTCAAACTATGGTAATGTGAAATTGTCCATTTTGGTAGGAATAACGGTATTACTTGAGTGGTTTTTAAAAATAATTGCAGCATGTTGTTGTGCAGAGGGACCCAAGTGTCCTTATGCATGAAACACAAGATTGGTCTGCAGGTGCAACAGGTAATTAAGGCAAATGGAATTTTGTCCCTCATTGCTAAAGGGATTGAGTTGAAATGCAGGGAGGTTATGTTGCATCTGTATAGGGTGCTGGTGATGCCACACCTGGAGTAGTGTGTGCAGTGTTGGTCTCCTTATTTGAGGAAGGATGTACTGGCACCAGAGGAGGTGCAGAGGAGTTTAGAGGTTGATTCCAGAGTTGAGGGGGTTGTCTTACAGTGAGAGACTGTGTAGACTGTGATTTTTATCATTGGAATTTAGAAGAATTTGGGGAATTGGGGAGAGAGATCTTAATGTATAAAATTATGAAGGGAACAGATAAGGTAGAATTGGAGAGGATGTTCCCACTGGTGGGTGAAATAGGACAAGAGGACATAGCATCACAATTAGGGGGAGCAGGTTTAGGACCGAATTGAGAAGAACTACTTGACCCAGAGGGTTGTGAATCTATGGAATTCTCTGCCCAGTGAAGTAGTTGAGGTTTCCTCAGTAAATGCTTTTAAAGTTAAGATAGATAATCTTTTGAACAGTAAATGAGCTGAGAATTATAGTGAGAGTGTAGGTAAGTGGAGCTAAGGCCACAAAAAGATCAGCCATGATCTTATTGAATGGTGGAGCAGGCTCAAAGGGCCAGATGACCACCTCCTGCTCCTGTTGCTTACGTTCTTGTGTCTAGTGACCTTTCGGAATGGGTTCCTGATGAGGTTTTCCAGCTATTTCTGTTTTTGTTTTTCTACTCCATATGGTACCACTGTGGCAAAGGACCATGTAGTATCTGTACTCGAATAACAGTTGAATCAAAGTCCTCTGCGTGCATACAGTTAACCACAACTGATACGCAATGATTAATCTGTCAACCTGATGCAGTATAATCATTTGATAATGGAGGATAAACAAGTATCCTGCCAGTAAAGCATACTGCTAAGTTGGTGTTTTAAAAATCAAATGATCCTTTCTTGTTACTGTAACTGTTCACACAAACCTACACTGCAATCCTTAATTGCAGCCTTGTTGCACTATATTTAAGTGTCACGGCTATGCTAAGCATGCCCTCGGTGGTCCATGAATTGCAAATTTGAACAGCTGACTTAGAATTTACATGTGTAATATTACAAAATTATCAATAGCTCAGCTTATCTTTTAAGATAAAAGATTAGTTTATTACACAAGTGTTGCAAGTTATTTAAATAGAAATAATTTTACCTCTAAACATTGAGTAGATCAGGCTAACAGATACCTTTTAATGAAATAATATCAGTCTGTTAAGATTGTAGCAGGCCTACTGCAAATCATTTATATTTCTTAAGTAAAGGATTTGAAATTTGAAGTCCAATGCAGCAGCTGCAAAGACTTGCGTAATTGAGTGGTTGATAGTTATCTGCATAGTTTGACCTGGCAGGTAAAGCAGTGTTAAGGAGTGAGAGAATGTTTTTTTTCCTTTGATTCTGGTGGCATGATACTTGAAAACTTCCCAGGGTCTCTTTCAGCAATCTAGAAGGGCTTTCTGGCCAATTTAGATTTGTTTTCTGACATTAAGTTGTAAATAAAATGTTAATGGCAGTCATTGATATCACCTGGTCCAACTTGCAGGATCTGTGTGTGACAAAAATAATCTGTTCCTGTGAGAATGAAAAGGTCTACTCCAAGCTTCATTCATGGTCTTTCTGGCATGTCATATGTCATAGGCAGCTCTTTTCCCTCACTTGTCTTGACTTTTGTGACAAGCACTGGACTGGTGGCTGTCCTTGATCTCAAAGTTCGAATTTGGCCAGTGTTATACTTCTTGTCTTTCTCAAACTATACTTAGGTTCATATGGTGCAGAAAAGGCTCTTCAGACTATCCAGTCTGCACCAATATAACTACCTCACTAAAGGTGCACTAATCCCAATTTCCTGCTCTTGTCCCGTACCTTTGAATGTTAGCAAATTTGAAGTGCCCATCCAAATTTATTTTTAAAAGGTTTAGATTTCTAAGCAGTGCGTTCCAGATTCCCACCACCCGCTGAGTGGAAAAGGTTGTTCCCCCAAATCCTGAGTCTCCTGCCCCTCAAATTTTGAAACTATGCCCCATTGTGATTGATCCCCTCAATCAAGGTAAACCGTTGCTCTCTTTTCACCCTATCCATTCCCCTCATAATCTTATACGCCTTGATGTCTCTTCTTCTTCCCCCCCCCCCCCCCTGCAGTCTTCTCTGCTCTAAATAACAATTCAAGTCTGTCGTCTCTCCTCCTTGTTCAGTTTCTCCAACCCAGGCAGCATCCTGATGAACCTCTTCTGTGTCCCCCTCTAGTGCTATCATGTCTTTTCTGTAGTGAGGTGACCACAACTGCATGCAATACTCCAGCTGTGGCCTTACCAGCACTCTGTATAATTCCAACATTACCCTCTTATTCTTGTACTTTATGCCACGACTGATGAAAGCAAGTGTCCAACATCCCCCTTAACTATCCTGTTTGCATGGTAAAAACAATGACTGCAGATGCTGGAAACCAAATACTGGATTAGTGGTGCTGGAAGAGCACAGCAGTTCAGGCAGCATCCAACGAGCAGCTAAAATCGACATTTCAGGCAAAAGCCCTTCATCAGGAATGCTGCCTGAACTGCTGTGCTCTTCCAGCAACACTAATCCAGTATCCTGTTTGCATGCTCTGTCAACTTCAGGGATTTGTGGATAATTATCCCAAGATCCCTCCGTTCCTGTAATCTACCCAGTGTCCTGCCATTCATTAAATACTCCCTCATCTTGTTTCTTCCAAAGTGTATCCCAAAGCACTTACAGGAGTTAAATATTGTCTGCCCATCTGACGAACCCATCTCTATCATTCTGTAATCTATAACCATCGTCTTTGCTATTAACCACTCTCCCCCTTCTGGTGTCATCTGCAAATTTGCTTAACATATCTCTTCCTTCCCCCCCCCCCCCCCCCCCCCAAACATTTTCATCTATATAATTTATGTATATAAAAACAATGCCTGTCCTAGTATTGATCTTTATGGTACATAGCTGGACAGTGGCCTCCAGTCACTCAATCTACCTTATTACTAAGCCAGTTACTGATCCACCTCGTTAAGTTTCCCTCAATTCCATGTTCTTTAACCTTCTCAGTCAGTCTCCCATGTGAGACCTTGCCAAAAGTTTTGCTGAAATCCATTTAAATTACATCAACTGAACTTCCCTCGTCCACACACCTAATCACATTTTTAAACAATTATACCAAATTTGGTAGGCATGGCGTCCATCTGACAAAGCCATGCTAATTATCCCTAAATAACCCAGGCCCTTCCAAGTGGGTATTAATCCATTCCTTCAGAATTTTTTCCAATAGATTCCTGACGACTGACACAAGACTCACTGATCTCTCTAATTTTTTGGTTCATCGCTATCACGTTTCTTGAAATGTGGAATCACATTAGCTGTTTTTCAGTCCTCTGGCACGTACCCTATTGGTCAGAGAGGAGTTAAAAGTTAGTTTCAGAGCCCCTACAATTTCCCGTCTCATCTCGCGCAGCAGCCTGAGATGTAGTTCATCCAGGCCAAGGGGTTTGTCTGCTTTTAAGCCTGACAGCCTCCAATATTTACTATAAACCGACCGACTCCCACAGCTACCAAGACTACACCTTCTCCCACCCTGCAATTCTTTTACCTCTCGGGCAGCAAAATTGTTCCCTTAGAACTTGCAAAAAGCCCTACTCCTCTTCCTCATTCAGTCCTGAATTGTTGTACACATCCAGGGTTCTCTTAATTTATTGCTCCGACATAATCTTAAGGGAATAAATTGGACCCGTATTCTCCCTGTTCTTATTTGAACCACCACCAACACCCCCACCCCACCCCAGCCCACCAAATCCCAATTGCTCCGCTATCCTAACTTATTTTCATGAAATCTGTGGCCTTCCCCAAATCCAAAGCAGTCTTTTGCAGCCTACCTTTTTCCCTGTCCAGAACAAATATGAACTGTACTGTTGTGGTTGCTATCGCCAAAGTGATCCCCCAGTGCCACATCAAACACTCATCCATCTTTCCCTTGAACCAGATCTGGCGCTTGGCTGTTGTTAGGCCTTCTGTGCATTGATACAAAAACTCCCTGGGTACATTTCTTGAAATGTTTAAACACCTCCCCTCAGCACCAGCAAACCTACCTATATGGATGTTGATCTCAATTTGGTTCAGATGCAGACTGTCCTATTTGTGTAGGTCCCACCTTCCCCAAATACTGTCTCAATGATCTAGGAATCTAAAACACTTCCTCTTACACTAATTCTTGAGCCATCTATTTTCTGTCAGACCTATCTTCCTATTTCTAAATGTGCTTGCACATGACACCAGGAGTAATCCAGAAATTACAGCCATTCAAATCTTGCTTTTTATGCTCTGCCTAGCTTCCTGAATTCTTGTTGCAAGACCTCACTCCTCTTTTTGTTTATATAGTTGGTACCAACATGTATCATGTAACTCATTATCCTCCCTTTTGAGAATAGTGATTTGAAGGGTTGCATGGATACGCTTCAGCATCTTTTTCAGCATCTCATTAGTGATAAAGACTTAAATCCTGGGCTAAGGAAAGTCTTGAACAATCATTAATCTCTATGCTCAGTACACACTATTCTAGCACCAGGTGTGATCTTCACTACTGCCTGTAGAAATGAGAATTGCATCTTGTTTCAGTTTCCTTGATTTGAACCAAGCAACTTGTCTTTCAGATTTGTCTCTTACTGTACTGATGACTTCCGAAGCATGTCGAACTGTTTCTTCTCATTGAATCTGGAAGATTTCGAATACAGTCTTCGTGTCTTCCATTTCCTTCAAAGGCATTGCTGCTCTCTATATAATATGTCAGCAATGTACATCTGTTTCCTTTGTTTATATTTCATGTCCAGATGATATCATGACAAACAAAGTGACACACTTTGTTTATGCTTTGGAGCAGATAGAAATACTTTGAAATGGTCAGACTTTGCTGTTACTCCCAAATAGGTATTGGTTAAAATGCTCACAAGCAAAGAATGATAATCTGGCAATAGTCTTGCTTGATCTGAAGATTATGTTCAGTTTGAGTTAATGCAAGTTAGATTTAATGCAGCTGATGGATTTTACTTGCTGAGGGCCAGGAGCAGTGATAGTGAATAGCAGCAGAGGAAAGAAATGAGATTGGAGGAGTGGGAAAGGAGAGCATCATAAGTGACATTAAGAAGGTATGATGATAGAAGTGGATGGTTGACCTCCGATAGTGACGGGAAAGATGGGTATGGGATAGGATGATGGCGATGGTGGAATTGGTCTTATATACTAATTTAACCACAAATACTTGGCTGATCTTTTCTATTCTACTAAATCCTTTTAGCCTTTTCTGAAGTGGCTACTGTTCGTGATTCCATTCGTGCTCTAATTGACCAGATTTCTATTTAACATTTCTATACTTTTATATGAATACAAGTTGGAGCAATAGGGCAGTCACCCCTTAAGCCTGCCCCGCCATCTTCAAGATCATTGCAAATCTTCTCTAAGCTTCAGCACTTCAGCTTTCAACTCTTCCATATTTCAAAAATTGATATACATCCTCTTAAATACTTGCTGTGACCTAACTTCCACAACTCTCTAACACCCACTTGTTCCCACATACTATAGCTGCATCGCATTCCTGCCTGAGCCACATATATTCAATTCGTTGATTTAGATGCTAAATGTTTTAGTGAATTTCCAAACCGTACTGTTCCACTGCGATGTTATCTCTTGATTTACACCACTTAGCCAATCAAAATGGACACTAAAGAATTATACAGAAATCATCTACCATTTTTCTCTGTGCTTTCCTTTGGCCCAGATAGTTGAAACAAGTTGGAGGTTTTCTTCTGACTTTTATCTCTGCTCTCCATGTCTGCTTCAAAGTGATGTTGACTTGATGCATACTCCTAGCCTTATTCTAATTCCATTGATCTAGAAATGTCCCTTGGTGGCATTTTCTTTGTCTGACTAAATTGTGTAATTGGTTTTAGTGATCTGTATCCTTCATTCCAAATTTCCTCTGTTCCTCGGCCTCATTTAGTCATGCACTTGGTAGCCAAGAAATAAGTGGTGACCTCCTTACAAAAATATCATTTTACACTTGGCAATGTTGCAGTTCATTTGCCAGTCATCTTTTTCTGCCACTAATAGCTGGATTACTTCTGGTGCTACAAGCTAATGAGAGTAGGAATAGGAGGATAGAGCAGATGAATGCATGGCTGAGGAGCTGGTGCAGGGGAGAAGGATTCACATATCTGGATCATTGGAATTTCTTCTGATGTAGAAGTGACCTATATAAAAAGGATGGATTGCTCCTGAATTGGAAGGGACTATATACTGGCAGGGAGATTTGCTAGAGCTGCTCAGGAGGATTTTAAACTAGTAAGATGGGGGAATGGACGTGGCAGGATAGTGAGGAAAGAGATCGGGCTGAAACTGGTACAGTTGGGAAAAGCAGTGAGTCAAACAGTCAAGGCAGGCAGGAACACAAACCGAGAACAAGGTAGAACCGATAAATTAAACTGCATTTATTTCAATGCAAGGGGCCTAACAGGGAAGGCAGATGAACTGAAGGCATGATTAGGAACATAGTTCTGGGATATCATGGCAATTACAGAAATGTGGCTCAGGGATGGGCAGGACTGGCAGCTTAATGTTCCAGGATACAAATGTTATAGGAAGGAAAGGGGGGCAAGAAAGGAGAGGAAGTGGTGTTTTTGATAAGAGATAACATTATAGCTATACTGAGGGTATTCCTGGGAATACATCTGGGGAAGTTATTTGGCTGGAACTGAGAAATAAGAAAGTGATGATCACCTTATTGCACGATAGACATCCCCTCCCCCAAAGCCAGTAGTCAGCAGGAAATTGAGAAACCAGTTTTTAAGGAGCTCTGTTATCTGTAAGAATGCTAAGGTGGTTATGGTTAGGAATTTTAACTTGCAAAACAGACTGGGGCTGTCATAGTGTTAAGGGTTTAGATGGAGAGGAATTTGGAGTGTGTACAAGAAAATATTCTGATTCAGTTTGTGGATGTACCTACCAGAGAAGGTGCAAAACTTGACCTACTCTTGGGAAATAAGGGGAAACAGTGACTGATATGTCAGTGGGGGAAGCACTTTGGGGCCAGAGACCCTAATTCCAGTAGTTTTAAAATAGTGATGGAAAAAGATAGACTGGGTCTAAAAGTTGAAGTTCTAAATTGGAGGAAGGCCAATTTTGACTGTATTAGGCAAGAACTTTCAAAAGTTGATTGGGGGGACGTGATGATTATAAATAAAGGGACCACTGGAAAATGGGAGCCCCTCAAATGAGATGACACGAGTCCAGAGACAGTGTTCCTGTTTGGGTTAAAGGCAAGGTTGGCAGGTGTAGGGAATGCTGGGTGACTAGAGAAATTGAGGTTTTGCTTAAGAAAAAGAAGGAAGCATATATCTGGTATAGACAGTAGAGATCAAATGATTCCTTAATGTATTCTCCTACTGCCTTTATATTCTAAGAGGGAAATCAGGAGGGCAAAAGGGGACATGAGATAGCTTTGGCAAGTAGGGTTAAAGTGAATCCAAAGGGATTTTATAAAAATAGACAAAAGGGTAACTAGAGATAGAATAGGGCCCCTCAAAGATCAGCAAGGCTGCCTGTGTGCGGAGCCACAGGAGAGTTTGGGGGGGGTAAAAGACAAGTATTTTGCATCAGTGTTTACTGTGGAGAAGGACATGGAAGATGTAAAATGTGAGGAAATAGATGGTGACATCTTGGAAAAAATGTCCATGTTACAGAGGAGGTAGTGTTGTTTGCCTTAAAAACGCATAAAGGTGAATAAATCCCCAGGAGCTAGTCAGATGTACCCTAGACCTCTGTGGGAAGCTAGGGAAGTGGTTGCTGGGCCTTTTGCTGAGATATTTGTCATCAATAATCACGGATGATGTACAGGAAGACTGGAGGTTGGCTAACTTGGTGCCATTATTTAAGAAGGGTGGTGAGGAAAAGCCAGGGAACTATGGACCGGTGAGGCCAACATTAGTGGTATTTGGAAAGGCAGGGCCTGAGTAGGAATAGTCAGCGTTGCTTTGTGCATGAATGTGATGCTTCTTTAACAAGGTTTTGTTATATTATTTTTATAGAAGGATTGTAAAGGCATGGGTTCTGATATATCTGGGTTTATCTACTTGTAAAAAGCTTAAGTTTTTTTAAAAAACACTTGTACAATGAAAGGGGAGCGGCCAGTTCTCCTAGTTCAGGGTTTGGTTTTAGCAAGCTGTTTTGTTTGCAGTTGAGGGGCAAGGATAGGGTAAATATTTTCCCTGGGGTGGGGAGTCCAGAACTTGAGGGCATAGGTTTAGGGTGAGCGGGGAAAGATATGAGACCTTGGGGACAACCTTTTCACACAGAGAATGGTGTGCATGTGGAATGAGCTGGCAGAGGAAGTGGTAGAGGCTGGTACAATTACAGCATTTAAAAGGCATCTGGATGGGTACATAAATAGAATTGGTTTAGTGGGATATGGGCCAAGTGCAGGCAAATGGGACTAGAATAATTTAGGATATCTGTTTGGCATGGAGGAATTGGACCGAAGGATCTCTGTTACCGTGCTGTATATCTCTTTGACTGTATGACTGTAATTGGTAGATGGCACATAATGTGGGAAAATGAGCTCGTACTCACCAGCACTCTGACTCTCCCTTCCTTTCCTTGACACCAGTTCCCATTTCTCTGGATAGGCAGACTACTGATATCCACTAAGAACCCACCAAATCCCAATTACCTCGGCGCTCTCTTTCCTGTAAAGACTCCATTCCTTTCTCCCAGTTTTTCAGTCTCTGCATCTATTCTGATGATGCCTTCTATAGCAGTGCCTTGAAATGTCGACCTTTTCTGTTCCTTCAAGGACTTGCTGCCACTGTGGTTGATAGGGCTCTTAGATGTGTCCAAATACAGTGGTGCCTTGGAATTCGACTTTACTTCTTTCCAGGAGGCTGTTCTGATTGCGAAGAGTTTGGATTCTGAAACTATTTTCCCCATAAGAAATAATGGAAAGTGAATTAATCTGTTTCTGGACCCAAAAAAAAAATTGAGACACTTTTAACTGCAAATACACATGGTTAAGGTAAAATAAGATGAGTAAATGACCTAAATATCAAGTAATAATAAAAACAAGAAATAAATGTGCTAACATGAAAATAACTTCATTTATCTTAGTGAGGGGTGCTAATGGTGCATGTGGAAGCTGGAGAGGAGGAAGGCGGGAGAGGGTTTACTGCTCTTCTTGGGTGCCATGGTGAATGCACAAGGGTGATAATTTTAAAAAAAAAAGCACAAATCAAGGTGAAAACACGAGGTAAACTAGTGATGGACACATGAGAGATGCATTCACGACTACTTCCCGGGACGAACTGAACGAACAACGTGCGACCTGAACAGTACGTGGTGTTTGGATTTTTAGGGCAAATTTTTCTCAAAATAATTGTTCGGATACCAATTTATTCGAACAATAGGGCGTTCGGATTCCGGGGTCAGCACTGCAATTTCCTGCACTTCTGCCCTCAACCCTGCTTTCCTTCAACTACATTGATCAGGTGCACTTGATCTCTCCTTTTTTTTTCATCCCACCAGCATGTACATCCAAAAGATCGTAAGCTGCTGTTTCTGCCACCTCCAGTGGGATACCACCACTAGGCATACATTCCCCTCTCCTTGTCAGTATTCTACAAGGACCATTCCCTCTGGGACACCCTTTTTCCATGCCTCCATTCCCGACACCTTCCTAAGGTGTAACACCTCTCTTCATTAACCAAAGCTCTAGATATATTTTTCTGATGAAGCAGTGGTTTACCTGCACTTCACTCACTTTAGCTACCATATTCAATGTTCGCAATGTGATCTCTTGTACATTGGGAAGTTGAAACGCAGGCTGCGTGACCACTTTGCAGGATTAGATTAGGTTAGATTAGATTACATTACAGTGTGGAAACAGGCCCTTCGGCCCAACAAGTCCACACCGCCCCGCCGAAGCGCAACCCACCCATTCCCCTACATTTACCCCTTACCTAACACTACGGGCAATTTAGCATGGCCAATTCACCCTGACCTGCACATCTTTGGACTGTGGGAGGAAACTGGAGCACCCAGAGGAAACCCACGCAGATATGGGGAGAATGTGCAAACTCCACACAGTCAGTCACCTGAGTCGGGAATTGAACCCAGGTCCCTGGCGCTGTGAGGCAGCAGTGCTAACCACTGTGCCACCATGCTGCCCGATGTGTACATTCTATCTGAAAAAATGACCCTTAGCTTCTGGTTGCCTGCTACTATGTTTTATCAAGGCTCAGTGCAAGGTACTGCATCTCCTTTTCCATTTGGGAACACCACAACCTTCCAGACTCCATATTGTGTTTGATCATTTTAGGGCTTGAAGATCATCTTTCATGTTCTTTGCATGCTGACACACCAGAGGCCTATCGTTGCATGGGCTTCGTTTAGCACAACTTGCACATTTTCACTTACCCTATCGTTAGAGTCATAGAGATATACAGCACAGAAACAGACCCTTCGGTCCAATTCCTCCATGCCAACCAGATATCCCAATCTAATCCCACCTGCCAGCATCTGGCCCATATCCATCCAACTCCTTCCTGTTCATATACCCATCCAGATGCCTTTTAAATGTTGCAATTGTACTAGCCTCCTCCACTTCTTTTGGCAGCTCGTTCAATACACTTACTACCTGCTGCGTGGAAGAGTTGCCCCTTCGGTCTCTTGTATATCTTTCCCCTCTCGCCCTAAACCTATGCCCAAGTAAGAGGTATAAAATCATGAGGGGCATGGATAGGATAAGTAGACAAAGTCTCTCCCCTGGGGTCTGGATTCCCCATCCCAGGGAAGAGACTTTGTCTATTTATCCTATCCATGCCCCTCATGATTTTATACCTCTTACTTGGGCAGTTTTCCACTTTGAGTAAATGCCAGCGTTGTAGCTAAACTGGAACAGCTTGGCTACAGTGCAACAAATTCTGGAGCTCCTGTCCCCAGAGCTATTGCTGAAATGTTGTCAGGGCCTGTAGCTTTTGTAGTATTCAGTACTTCCAGCCAATTCTTTGCTATTTGTCTCACAGTTGTCAAAGAATAGTTGGGTTCACATACATTTTATTCCTTTCTAAGCAATGTTGCATATGATGCATTTCTTATTTAAGGAAAGGATGTGTATGTAGCTAGGAAAATAACAACATTCCACAGCAGATGTTTGATTTGAATTTTGAGAAGGCTTTTGACAAGGTACCACACAAGTGGTAAGCTTTTCTTTCTCCCTGGTTTACCATTATGCATCTCTAAATTATTTTTGTCTTCACAAAACATGCTTCTGCATCTTCATATATGGAGCTTCTAGCATAATCCACTGCAAGTTCCACTGATTATCTTTAACTGGTTTCTGGTGAAAGTTTTAGCATAGGCATTTATTAAACAATCCAGACTATCAGCAGAATCGCAATTGTAGTGTGTGTAACTCACGACAAGTTACCTTTAATTTGACTACTTGTGAAGAAATCTCTCAATCAAGTACTGAAGCAATGATTTCATCATTATTGCAGTTAGCAACTAAAATAAGACTCCAAGTAAGCAAGTTAAACCTCTCAGTCCAACTTGGCTATTACCCGATTAATGATGGAATCTGTCCAATGTCCAACCAACAGTGTCTGTCTTTGGAAGGGTCCAGCGTTTGATCATTATGCAGTGTTGTTCTTAGAAGTTCCGCCCCTGAATTGTTCTGGTGTTAGAGGGAAAATTGTACAATAATCTTTCATGTTTGTGGTGTGACGTTATTAATAGATCTTTTTCATCCCCACCATTGATTACTTTCTTGAGACCTCAAGTCTGCAGCTTGATTTATCTCTTTCTTTGTTACATTTGGGGTTAGCTGTTCGTTTAAAACACAACTTTTCCTGCAATTAACCCCTTCAGTGCATTCTTCCTTCAGGCAGACTTAACTGTCCATTTGTCACGAGGTAGCAGGCTATCATGCAATTGTTATTAGATTAGATTACAGTGTGGAAACAGGCCCTTCGGCCCAACAAGTCCACACCGACCCGCCGAAGCGCAACCCACCCAGACCCATTCCCCCACATTTACCCCTTCACCTAACACTACGGGCAATTTACCATGGCCAATTCACCTAACCTGCACATTTTTGGATTGTGGGAGGAAACTGGAGCACCCGGAGGAAACCCCCGCAGACACTGGGAGAATGTGCAAACTCCACACAGTCAGTCGCCTGAGGCAGGAATTGAACCCGGGTCTCTGGCGCTGTGAGACTGCAGTGCTAACCACTGCGCCATCGTGCCGCCCACAATCTTCTCTCTCCCAGGAGACAGCTTTTTATGTTCTTCTTCCAAGAGATTGTTAATTCACATATTGCTTTCAAATTTTTTATAACAGCTTTACTGTCCCTTTCATTTCAAGAAATAGTTTATTCCAGAAGGAGTTGTTGATGATTCTTTCAACCCTTGAAATTATTATTAAAGTTATGAAGTTTACATTACGAAGTCCCAGTAATATATGCTGATCTGAAGTCAGAGCCGGTTGAGCATGATCTGCATACTGCCCACTGTCGTTAACAGTATGGTGTTTGATGAGTTATCAATTGCTGGACATACTGTCATCATACCTGGAATTGCATCAGCACTCAGACTGAAAATTTAATCATGAGGAGTGTGCTGTGCGTAATATTTTGCAGCAATAAAATTGCATTTTGTGACTGGATGCCGGGTATGGAGTTTATACCCATTTTGACATCACTGTCACATGGGTGAAAAACTTGTTTCTTGATCCCATTCATGTTTTCAGACATCCGATTGCACTTATAAATCCAGTCAGTTCTTGTGTGATCTCCCATTTTAGGAAAAGCACGCAATATCTGCCCCATTTAAACTAATGGGGCCGGAATCGTGTTATAGTCAATACAGGTAAGGAAGTTGACGTTTTACAATTCGTGGTCTAAATTCTTCAATCGCATTAAAGCCAATTCGTCGTAAAGAAACCCATGCTGTAATAGAACCGACTGTATTCAATAATTCGATTGCCTCTGATTGCTAATGATCTCTCTCTAAACTTCACTGACCTCTAGTAATGTCGTGTCTTGTGAATGATGAATGTGTAAGATTGTTTGGTATGCTTTTAATTGAAAGTAGTAGCATGAGTGATGCTACAGTCAATAGTGGATTGTGCTGCAGAATGAACTAATGAAAACCATGTCGCTAAATTAAAACTGCAACTTGGAAACAGCTTTTAACCTCAACCACAAGAGCATAATTGTAATGTTCAAGATTTGCAGCTATAGTGTTTACATCTTTTTGAAGTTGATTATTTAAGAACCTAGTTTTCAGGACTGGAAATAAAAATTAGAAAATGTGCTGGTAACTCTAATTTGGCTCATTACTACAAACAGAGGTTACTGACCAACAAAGATCTTAATATTAAGCTCCAGGAATAAATGAACAAGCTCACTGTAGGAAAAGTTGAAAAGAAGTTGGGGAGGCAAGATTTAACTTTTTGACCAGAAGGGTTTTGTCAATTAATCTTTTAAGTACACTGATAGAATTTTGGCAGGTGGAATGGAATATTGTATTTTGTGAAGAGTTTGAACAGTAGGGTCATAATTCATTCAACAAAGTTTCAAAATGAACACTGGTGGTTATTGATAGATTTGGGATTCATGACTGCAGTTACCTAATATAGGCAATTGACTGTTCAAAAGGATGTTTTAGACAGTTTACATTTGTAAAGCAGTTGTTTGGTTTAGGTGTTAGTTAATTAGCCAAGAAATGTAAACTACCTGGAACAACCCTTGAGCTCAGTGCAAGTTAGAACACCATCTTATTTTTTTGCTTGGGGATCTACTGCAGCCTTGAGGACTTAATATTGAAATCACTAACTTGAGGGCCTAACTCCATCCTTCCATGGTTTTTACCCACCCTACATCTGGTCTTGTTATGGGCTACTATTAGCGCAGTCATCCATTCTAATCTACTGCTGGCCAGTTATCACATTTTATATACTTTGCTTTCGGTAGAGAGTCATAGAAATACTTCAGTCCAACTTGTCCATGCTGACCAGATTTTTTTTAAGGTTAGATTCCCTACAGTGTGGAAACAGGCCCTTCAGTTTAACAAGTCCACACTGACCCTCCAGTCCTATTTCCCTCTGACTAATGTACCTAACACTCTATGGGCAATTTAGCATGTCCTATTCACCTGGCCTGCACATCTTTGGACTTTAGTAAGGCATTTGTTAAAGTTCCCCATGGTAAACTAATGGAGAAAGTGAAGTCACATGGTTATCCTAACCTAATCTAATCCCATTAGCCAGCACTTGGCCCATATCCCTGAACCCTTCCTATTCATATACCCATCCAGCTGTCTTTTAAATGTTGTAGTTATCAGTCTCCTCCACTTCCTAGCTCACCCATTCTCTCCCATATTTTACTTTATCATTTCTTCACTCCTGACCTGTTATCGATAATCTTGTTTAATCTATTCCTTTTGTCCCTCTCTTCCATCTGTGTCTTGGTTCAGTGGAGAATAACCAGCTGTTGGCATGGAGGGTGTTATCCGATTTAAAGTTGTGAAGGTAACCCTCACAAGGAGAGAGGAATTGCCCTCTGAGTACTTGTTGATATACCTTTTATATGAAGCTAGTAATTTACACTGTGTTCCTCACTTGTCTGAATCCTTATAGTCAATGAACACAGGACAGCTACTCATGACATCACTATGATGGTTACTGCATTTGTCCACCTACATCATAAGGTTGAATTAAATTTTTCCTCAGAACGAGTCATTTTGTATTTTTATGTAAACAAATGGGGACACCAAACTTCTGTGTATACTGCCTGGTAGTCTGCGTAACCATCAACTTCTGCTTTCTCCTCCATTTTGGAAATTGTTTTGGGGAAAAGAAGTAACTGCTATTACATGAAATCTTGTGCTGCATATGAGAACTGAATTTCCCTAGTTTTTGAAGGGGTCCCAATCTCTATCCATGTGAGCAGTGGTACATCATGATTTTTGCCATATTTCTTTCTTGTATTCTACTGATCTCCTCCAGTTATTTATTTTATGACTCACTTTCTTAAAAAAAAATGACCTCAAGAATTGTGCTTCTGGCATATGGTTAGAGTTAAGGGACTAACTGGAACATTGAAAATTTGAAGCTTTTTGTTTAACTTTGGAAGGTTCTATCCTGAATTGTTATTGTTATTCTGCTATGCCATTACAAAGAAATCCATTTTGATGAGCTAGCCAGTATTCATGGTTCTTCAGATTTTAAAGTAAAAACATGGGTTGTGGATTTCACTGGCTGGGCCAGCAATTATTTCCCATTCCTAGTTGCCCTGGTAAAGCTGGTGGTGAGTTGCTGTCTTGAATGTTTGGAGTCCATTTGTTGTAGGTCGACCCGTGATGCCGTTAGGTGGAGGCTTCTAGCATTTTGACAGTAGCATCGAAGGATATTTCCTAGACAGGATAGTAGTGACTTGGAGAAGAACGTGCAGATTGTGTTACTCCTATGTACCTGTAGTCCTTGCCCTTTTAGATAGTGGTGGTCATGGATTTAGAAAGCAACTTTGAAGCCTGCTTGACGAATGTTTGCAGTGCACCTTGTGGATAATACACAGTACTCCTATTGAGTGCCAGTAGTGGAGAGAGTGAATCTCTTTTGGATTTGGTGCCAGTCAAGCAGTTTGTGTTGTCCTGCATGGTGAATGGAACAGAATGTGTACTGAGGCAAAATGAAAAGCTTGGTGCCAAGCTTCTTGAGTGGTGTTGGAGCTGCATTCATCCAGGCAAGTAGGGAGTATTTCATCACACTCCTAACTTCTGCCTTGTAGATGGTGGATAGGTTTTGGAGAGTTGAGAAGTAAGATGCTCATTGTAGGATTCCTTGTCTCTAACTTGCTGTTGTAGCCACAGTATTTATATATGGCTAGTCCAGTTCACTTTCTGCTCAGTGGTAACCTCCCAGGATATTGTTAGAGGGATTTGGTGGTAATGTCTTTGAATGTCAAGGAGTGATCATTGGATTCCATCTTGGAGATGCCAAATTCTAATCTGGCATTTGTGTGGCACAGATTACTTATAAGCCCAAACCTGGCTATCACTAAAAAACAACCCACTTTCTGACCTTATAATGAAGAGAGCATAGAACGTTACAGCGCAGTACAGGCCCTTCGTCCCTTGATGTGCCAACCCCTTTGAAAATAAATAATCTGCCCATCTAACCAATACCATACCGTTATTATCCATATGTATGTTCAATGCCCATTTAAATGCCCTTAACATCGGCGAGTCTAGTACTGTTGCAGGCAGGTCATTCCATGCCCCTACTACTGATTTTAAAAAAACTACCCCTGATTTCTGTCCTAAATCTATCACCTCTCAATTTAAAGCTATGTCCCCATGTGTTAGCTTTCACCATCTGAGGAAAAAGGCTCTCACTGTCCACCCTATCTAACCCTCTGATTATCTTTTATGTCTCAATTAAGTCACCTCTCAACCTTCTCTCCAATGAAAACTTCTCACTTAGAGAAGATCATTGATGCAGCAGCTGAAAATGTCGGGCCTAGGACACTACTCAGAAACTCCTAGAGACAGATCCTGGAGCTGAGGTGACAATTTCCATCAACCACAACCATTTTTCTAGGTATTGGGTATTACTGACCAGTGGCAAATTTGCCCCATTTCCCGTTGACTTCAGTTTGCTTAGGCAGCTTGATGCCATTGTCTGTCAAATGTGGCCTTAATGTCAAAGGCGTTCTTTTTCACATTGACTTTGGAATGCAGATGTCTTTAATCCATGTTTAAATCAAGGCTGTGATGAGATCAGGAGCTGAGCAGCAGGTCCAAAATTGATGATCAGTGAGCTGTGTACTCTTAAACAAGTTCTGTTTGATAACACTTTTGATGACACCTTCCATCGCAAGTAGTGTGATTGGTGGCAATTGACTGGTTTGAATTTGTTCTGCTTTTATTTTGGAATGCAGTACATAGTTGGGCAATTTTGTTATCAAGTCAGTGTCAGTATGGTTAGTTTACTGGAACAGCTTGGCTAGTGATGTGCCAAGTTCTGCAGCATAAAAATTCAATACAGTTGCTGAAATGTAGGGAGTACCTGTTACCTTTTCTGGTGCCTCCAGCAGTGTCTTGGAATCACAGACGTTGAGCTGGCTTGTCCACGTGTCCACAGGGCAATCAGGCTGGCTTTCCTGGGTGTCCCCAGGTCAGTTAATAATTGAGAAAAAACAAACAAAACCAAAATAACCCCTATGCCCCTTATCCGTTGCACAGGTCTGAGGGAATAATGGCCCTCAAGTAGCATCAGAATTCAGGAACAGTGCAAAGGTCCCCAGGTGGTACATCAACTTCCAGTCAGGTCAGGCAACAGTACAGACCTTGGGTTCAAGGCCCACTCTGCAAGCTCCTTTTCCAGGTTGCAGTAGCAGCAGCAGCAACAGCAACCACCTTTTTCTGTCTAGCAGGATATGGTTCATACTTATAAGTGAATCCTTTTTTTTTTGGAGTAGCTTTTTGACATTGTGCTATGATTCTATTGCATGAAAAGGATGGTGTTGGTAATGTCTGAAGTGTCTTCAAATACAGCAAAGCCTCTTGAAGAATTAAATAAGGGGTGGGGATATATTAGAGGAAAACAAATGAAATGGTTTTATCTAGTTTTGTTTTGAAAGCAGGTTTGAAAATAGCTAAGTATAACTTCAAGTCAATAAGGTGTGGAGCTGGAAAAAGCACAGCAGGTTAAGCAGCATCAGAGCAGTGGGTGGGGGGTGGGAAGTCTATTTCATGTTGGAACCTTTCTTCAGGACTAGGGAGGGGGCAGGGGCCTGAGAAATAAATGGAGGGAAGGAGTAAGGCTGGTGGGATAGCGATAGGTGGATGCAGGTAGGAGGTGACCACGATAGGTCAGTGGGTAGGGTGGAGTGGATAGATGGAAAGGAAGATGGTCAGGTCAAGGGGGCAGGGCAGAGAGGAAAGACTGGACCTAGAATGAGGAGGGTTGGGGAGATTTGAAAGCTGGTGAATTCTATATTAAGGCTGTATGGCTGTAAGCTCCTACATTCAAACTGGATGAAGAACACCTTATCTTCCACCTTGGGAGCTTCCAGAATCTTCTACCTTCCACCCTGACCTCAAGTTCACGTGGATCATCTCCAACACCTCCCTCCTTGGGCGCCTCTGTCGCGGTCTCCGGCAACCAACTCACACCCACCAACTCCCACAGCTACCTTGACTACACCTCCCACCTCCACATCTGCAAAAACTTTACCCCTTACTTCCAATTCCTCCCTCCAATGTATCTGCTCCCTGGAGGAGCATTTCTACTCCAGGACATCCCAGATATCCTCCTATTTCAAGGGCTGCAATTTCCCCTCCCACGTAATATCTATGACATCTCCTTCACTTGCCACACCTCCACCCTTGAACACACCCCACTGCAGCAAGGATAGAATCCCTCTGTCATCACATTCTATGTCATGGATACAGCGCATTATCCTCTGCCATTTTTTGCTGCTGTCAGTCAGGGCCCACCACCAAAAACATTTCCCTCCCCACTCCTATCAGCGTTCTGCAGAGACCATTCCCACCCCACAACTCCCTTATTAGGTCCATGTTCCCCACCAACCCACCTCTACACCCAGCACCTTCCCCTCCTGCCGCTGCACGAGGTGCAAAACCTGTGCCCATATCTCACCCTCAACTCCGTCTAAGGCCCTAAAAGATCATTTCAAATTCTGCAGAGATTTTCCTGCACATCCACCCACCTGATTTATTGCATCTATTGTTCTCTTATGTGGTCTCCTCTATACCAGACAGAGTGCCAACTTGTGGAGCAGTTTAGGGAACATCTATGGTCTGCTTGCACCAAAGAGTGCCACCGTCCAGTGGCCAACCACTTCAACTCCCCCAGGGACCTGACACCCCCCCCCCCCCACTGCTAAATCAAAGCCACTCACCAACTGGAGGAAGAATGCCTCATTTTCTGCCTTGGGGCTCTACAAGCACATGGCATTAACATTGACTTCCAGTTTCCAAATCTCACCAACTCCCAGATCCAATCATCCAACTTGGCACGGCCTCTTAACCTGACTTACCTGTCCATCTTCCTCAAAGTGTGGTGCTGGAAAAGTGGAGCCAGTTAGGCAGCATCGGAGGAGCAGGAGAGTTGACATTTCGATCACAAGCTATTCATCAGGAATATTCCTGATGAAGAGCTTATGCTCCGTGTCGACTCTGCTGCCTTACTAGCTAGGAGAAAGTGAGGACTACAAGTGCTGGAGATCAGAGCTGAAAAATGTGTTGCTGGAAAGGCGCAGCAGGTCAGGCGGCATCCAAGGAGCAGGAGAAGACCTTCTTCAAGGAAGGCATCCTTGCAAGAGGATTCGCTTTCCTGAAGAAGGGCTTATGCCCGAAACGTCGATTCTCCTGCTCCTTAGATGCTGCCTGACCTGCTGCGCTTTTCCAGCAACACATTTTTCAGCTGCCTTACTAGCTGTGCTTTTCCAGCACTGCATGTTTTGATGCTGATCTCCTGCATCTGCAATCGTTGCTTTCTGCCCATCTTCCTACTCACCTATCCACTTCATCCTCCCCACCGATATCATAATCACCTCCTACCTTCATTCACCTATCGCCATCCCATCTACTTTCCCTATGCCCCTATTTATCTCTCAGCTGTCTTCCCACTCTACATTCCTGATGAAGGGCTTGTGCTAGAACATCGACTCTCCTGCTCCTCCGATGCTGCCTGATCTGGTGTACTTTTTCCAGTGCCACACTTTCCAATTAAACTTAACGACAGGCAGACAATGAAATTGTTATTCGAGCTCACAGAAGGGACGGAGTATGATTTAAGGGTCATTTCATGCATTGTCTAAATCTCGAGAATGTAGTTGTTCTGCCACATTAATCCAGGTTTGCGTGCAAGTAAGTGTAAAATAATCTGTTTTAGAATATGAGACAGCTTAAATTGCACAATGACAGTTTTCTTGATTTGCAGTTGAAGTGATAACATTTCATGCAGAGTACAGTACGTAATGCCAAGCTGAGGGTTATGCAGGTCAAAGTAGCTCCCCAGCAGCACCAGGATAAAAGCAAGCTAATCCCGGAAGGTATTTACGCTGCAATGTTGAGCTGCTGTAAACATTTGTCTCAAATCATGTAGTATCATTTCTGTTTTGTCTATCCTTTGGAGTTGATTCTGTTAATGCACAACAGCTAACTTTGGATTCTGAACAGTCCCTCTTCAGTACCTCCTCTGGCACTGTGCCCCAACTCTTCTGCAGTTACATTGACTGCATCGATGCTGTGTCCCGCATCCAGGCTGAACTGGAGCAATTCATCAACTTCATCCACAACTTCCACCCTGCTCCCAAATTCACTTGGTCCTATCTCAGTCACCTGCGTCCCTTTTCTTGACTTCTCTTTTCCATCTCTGGTGACAGTTTCCAGATGGACGTTTACTATAAAACCACAGACTCTCACAACTACCTCTACTACACCACCTCCCACCCAGTATCCTGCAAGAACTCCACCCCTTTCTCCCAATTTCTCTGCCTCCGCTGCATCTTCTTGGATGAGGAGACATCCCAAGCATGCCAATATCCACCTATTTCAAACAATGTGCTTTTCTCCCCTGCCACACCACCTCCGTTTCCCATTACACCACTCTAAACCACCCCCCAACACAATAAGAACAGAGTCCTCCTTGTCCTCCCCTTCTACCCCACCGGTTTCCGCATCCAGTGCATCATCCTTAAACACTTTGGCCAACTCCAATTAGACCCACTGCCAAGGACCATTCCCTTCGCCAATCCTTGGTTTGCACCACTCTCCCCACCAACACCCCTGAACCCCAAGTACCTTCGTCTGCAATTGGAAACGATGTAAAGCCTACTGGCACCTGCCTCCCCTCCAACCTAGTTTACTGTATACGATGCTCCCGATGTGGTCTTCTCTACATAAACTTAAGGAATGTTTTGCTGAGCATCTCAGCTGGGCCTGTAGGGGCTGACCGGACTTCCCAGTCACTACCCATTCTAATTCCCCTTCCCACTCTTTCCAACATGACCATCCTTGGGTGCCTCCATTGTCCCAACGAACCAAACTGCAGATTGGAGGAACAACACCTCATCTTCAGTCTGGGCAGCCTACAGCCCAGAGGCCTCAACATTGAGTTCTCCAATTTCACATAACCTCCTTTCACATCCCTTGACTCCTTTCCCAGCCCATCCTCCTCCCTTCCATTCCTCTCCGCTATCTCCTGGATGTATTCCTCCCAACGACCAACCAGGTCATACCTTGTACCTGTCTCCACCTATCCCCACCCCTTTATCTGCAGCTCCCCTTACACGCACACTAACCCCCCAGCTCTGAAGAAGGGTTACACCCAAAATGCTGACTTCTCCACCTCGTAATGATGTCTGGCTTGCTGTGTTCTTCCAGCCTTCTGCCAGTCAATTTTGGATTCTGAAGCATCCATTCATTGATCATCATGAGTATTGTGGAAATGTTTAAAAGTGGAGAACTGAGTGAATTTGTAGAGGTTGAAGTTAAATTTGAGAGATGAACTAATTTTAAGCCATTTTCATAAAGGGTCGGTTTTGTTTTATCAAGTTCTCCAATTGTCTGGTCATGTTAATCTAGAATGGGTGCTCAAGTTTCTCAACTGATTATGGTGAATGAAATGTCTACTTCAACATCTGGGCAAGGAATTACCAAAGATGCTGATTGCTTCAAGATGTGGATGGAACATTACCTAATATGGCTGAAGCAAACTGTAAAACTGGGATTGCAAATTATTAAAAGTTCCAGCATCTGTGTCCTGCAAATTCATATTGCTTTTGATACACTGAAATAATGAACTCTCAATTGTCTCTTAAATCCTGCATTTGTTGTTTTTTTTTCCCTAAATGGGTATTCAATCCAACAAAGGAAAACTACCAGATGGTTTGCAGATGTACATCTGTCTTAATTCCAAAAAAGGAGAAAATCTTATCATGTGATATTCATGTTTAATGAGGAATTTGCTTTCAAACATAATATCTGTTTGTCACTAGAGTGGAGTTGTTATGCTAAGTGGTGTCAAGATTTTCAGTATTTGAGTGAAGGCTAAAAATGTGAAGTCCGCCAGAACTTGGATGCGATTTTGGGCTTCAGAGGTAATTTGAGATGCCAGGCGGAATGGAGGTCCTCAGGTTTTGAGAAACATTTTAACACCCAGTTATAGAATTCCCACAGTGCAGAAAAAGGGCATTTGGTCCATGTGCCTTCTGATGTTATTTTGACCCATAGAATCGTAGAATCCCTACAGTGTGGAAACGGGCCCTTCGGTCCAACAAGTCCACACTGATGCTCCGAAGAGCCACCCACCCAGACCCATTCCTCAACCCAATTACCCTACATTTTATCCTCTGACTAATCCACCTAACCTATATAACCCTGATTACTATGGGAAAGTTAGTATGGCCAATTTACCTGACTTCCACATCTTTGGACTGTGGAAGGAAACTGAAGCTGTAGGAAACCCACGCAAACTCCACACAGACAGTCGCTCGAGGTTGGAATTGAACCCGGGTCCCTGGCGCTGTGAGGCAGCAGAGCCAACCACTGAGCCACCATGAGGCCCCCAAACTGTCCAAATGTCTGTTCCCAGGTATCCAGTCTGATCGTACTGCCTTTCCTGATTTTCTTACTAGAGTAAGGGTGGCACAGTGGCTCAGCATTTCCCCCTCAGTGCTGGGGACCTGGTTTTGATTCCAGCCTTGGGTGACTGTGGAGTTTGCATGTTATCCCAGTGTTTGTGTGGGTTTCCTCCCACAGTCCATAGGGTAGGGATGTTGGAGGGTCATACAGATATAGTGTTTGAAACCGAATGGCCTCTATCTGCGCTGTAGGGATTCTGATATCCAAAGAGCACTATTCATGCAGCTTCCAATCTTTTGCCTTAAGAAATTGTAGCAACTCTAAATTGGTTAGTCTCCTTGACTTTGTGTTTTAAAATAGGTATTTTATGAACATAATTCATTAAAAATACACAACCATAACTGGACATTGTACTGCTAATTTCTCTTTCCATGCATAATGTAAGGCACAATGCATCCTGCTTGAATGGTACCTGTGAAAGGAATGTATGTCACAACAGATTCCTTATCCTGGAAACATGTCAGATTACATGTGGGATCTGATATTGAGACTTTAGATTGGCAATTGTGCTCATTATAGTCACTTAATAGCTTGCTGAATGAAAGGGCTATCTTGTTGAATTACTCTTTAAGAAGAGGCTGCAAGCTGGCCTGAGAACTTTTCACGTGTTTGGCAGAGACTAAATAGGGGACATATTTTTAAGAGTACATGCCATGACCTTGGAAAATTCAAAAATAATTCACAGGCAAGCTTCTCTTTGTGTTGTCTGGGTTATGTAGAAAATGTTGACCAATTTACACTACTACCAAGGATATTCCCCTACTCTACTTGAGAGCAGAATTGGTTTTGGTTTGATATCTCATCTGAAAGTTTGTACGTCCAACAATGCATTGCCATCATTACTGCACTGTAACATAAATTTGTGCTGGAGGGCCCTGTAATAGATCTTGAAAGGCTTCTCCAACAGGCAATCTGGAGGAAGCATCCTAACCAGTCAACCAAACATTCATACAAAATACAGCTGAGTGTAAGCGGAATATTTTCAAGGCGTTGTTCCACCAGCTGCTTTCAATATACTCAGCTGCATGAAAGGAACAGTTTATGATTGGAGGAACAGTAAAGAGCACAACTTGAATGATTTTAAGAGACAGAAATGGTTGGAAAAGCTCAGTAGGTCTGGCAACATTGGTGGAGAGAAAGCAGAGTTAATATTTTGGGTAGAGTGACCCTTCCTCTGAGGAAGGGTCTCTCAACTGAAATGTTAACTAGACTTTCTCTCCACATTTGCTGCCAGAACTGCTGAGCGCTACCAGCAATTTCTGTTTTTATCTATGGTTTTCGCATAAACCAAATCATCAGTCGACATTTCCACCACCTCCAAACGGACCCCACCACCAGGGATATATTTCCCTCCCCACCCCTTTTCCGCCTTCCACAAAGACAGTTCCCTCCGTGACTACCTGGTCAGGTCCACGCCCCCCCAACAACCCACCCTCCCATCCTGGCACCTTCCCCTGCCATCGCAGGAACTGCAAAACCTGCGCCCACACCACTTCCTTCACCTCCATCCAAGGCCCTAAAGGAGCCTTCCACATCTATCAAAGTTTTAGCTACACGTCCACCAATATCATTTATTGTATCCATTGGTCCCGATGTGGTCTCCTCCACACTGGGGAGACTGGACGCCTCCTAGCAGAGCGCTTTAGGGGAACATCTCTGGGACACCTGCACCAATCAACCAAACCGCCCTGTGGCCCAACATTTCAACTCCCCCCTCCCACTCAGCCGAGGACATGGAGGTCCTGGGCCTCCTTCACTGTCGCTCCCTCACCACCCGACACCTGGAGGAAGAACGCCTCATCTTCTGCCTCAGAACACTTCAACCCCAGGGCATCAATGTGGACTTCACAGTTTCCTCCTTTCCCCTTCCCCCCCCCCCCCCCCCCCCCACCTCACCCCAGTTCCAAACTTCCAGCTCAGCACTGTCCCCATGACTTGTCCTACCTGCCTATCTTCTTTTCTACCGATCCACTCCACCCTCCTCTCTGACCTATCACCTTCATCCCACCCCCATCCACCTATTGTATTCTATGCTACTTTCTCCCCACCCTCACTCTCCTCACATTTCTCTCTCCACCCTTCAGGCACTCTGCCTGTATTCCTGATGAAGGGCTTTTGCCCAAAACGTCGATTTTTCCTGCTCCTTGGATGCTGCCTGAACTGCTGTGCTTTTCCAGCACCACTCTATTCCAGAATCTGGTTTCCAGCATCTGCAGTCATTTGTTTTTACCTTACAGCATCTGCAGTTCTTCTGATTTTTGAATGCTTTAACGTCGCCTAATGTCTGCAGTTGTGGCTGACCTGGCATCTCTTTGGCAGGTGAGACTTGAGGAGGAGCAAAATGACAATTGGTCATCGTGAAAGGTTTGTTGGTGATCTGAATTGGGAGCGATAAAGTCAAGTAGGTTGTTTGGCTGCGGTGATGGGTAAACACCATCTAAGTGAATGATGTGGCTGGGGCTCTGAGTGTCTGCTTGGATAGTAGAAATTTTCAGTTCTGGAAGGCCTTCATCATTTTCATTCCTTGGAATGAAGTCAAACTCATTTATGCTGATCAGTGCAGAACCCAATTGCTAACTATTTTGTACTTGGATAACAAGTACAATATATGCTCAGTAATAAAGGATAGTATTAAATTAGCTAGCTTGATCACTTGCCATTATCTGTATGCTAACTTTGTGTGACCCATGCATTGGAACACCTCTGAATTCTGCTGTTTCTGGTTTAACAAAGGTTCTGCCAAATTGACATTTTCCCACATTATATTCCAACTGCCATACTTCACATGAGAACATAGGAGCAAAAATTAGGCCTCAGGCCCTTCAAGCTCGCTCTGCCTTCAATAACATCATGGCTGATCTTTTTGAGCCCTCCGCTCCATCTATCTGACCTCTCACTGTAACCCTTAATTCCTTTACTGTTCAGAAAAGTATAATCTTTTGGGGAAGCTTCAACAACTACATTAAGCATGGAATTCCATAGATTCACAACCCTCTGGATGAAGAAGTTTCTTCTTAATTTGGTCCTAAATCTGCACCCCCTAACTCTTGAGGCTATGCCATCTTGTCCTAATTTCAAACGCCAGTGGAAACATTCTCTCAACTTCTATCTTATCTATTCCCTTCATAATTCTATGTTTCTACAAGACCCCCATCTCTTTCTCCCCCCCCCCCCATTCTTCTAAATTCCAGTGACTATAATCCCAGTCTATTAGTCTCTCTCCATAAGCCAACCCCCTTCACTCCATAATCTACAGTGTGCTCCTCCTCTGCATTCCTTCTAGTGCCAGTATATCCTTTTTCAAGTAAGGATGCTTGTTGGGCTGAAGGCATGTGACTGGTAGAGTGCCTCAGGGGTTGGTGCTGTGCCCATTGTTATCTGTATAAATGGTCTTTGAGAATGTACAAGATGTGCTTAGTAAGTTTGCTGATGACACTGAAGTAGGCAGTATCTTGGACAGTGAGAAAGGCTATCCAAAATTGCAGCAGGACCTTGATCAGCTGGGGAAGTGGGCTGAGAAATAGCAAGTGGAGCTTAATATAGATAAATGTGAGGTCTGCATTTTGGAAAGTCAAATCAAGCTGAGTTCCATGGTGGGCCTTAATGTAATGTTAAAAGATTAAATTGTACTATCTCTGTACATTAATGTAGTAGAACATAGAACATTACAACACAGTACAGGCCCTTCAGCCCTAGATGTTGCGTTGACCTGTCATACAAATCTGAAGCCTATCTAACCTACACTATTCCGTGTACATCCATATGCTTGTCCAATGAATTTACTACCGTTGCAGGCAAAGTATTCCATACCCGTACTACTGTCTGAATAAAGAAACTACCTCTGACATCTGTCCTATATCTATCACCCCTCAATTTAAAGCTATTGCCCCCTCGTGCTCGCTGTCACCATACTTGGAAAAAGGCTCTCCCTGTCCACCCTATCTAACCCTCTGATTGTCTTGTATGTCTCTATTAAGTCACCCCTCAACCTTCTCTCCAACTAAAACAGCCTCCAGTTCCTCAGCCTTTCCTCGTAAGATCTTCCCTCCATACCAGGCAACATCCTAGTAAATCTCCTCTGCACCCTTTCCAAAGCTTCCACATCCTCCTTATAATGCGGTGACCAGAACTGTACACAATACTCCCAAGTGCGGCCGCACCAGAGTTTTGTACAGCTGCAGCATAACCTCATGGTTCTGGAACTTGATCCCTCTATTAATAAAAGCTAAAACACTGTATGCCTTAACAACCTGGGTGGCAACTTTCAAAGTTCTGTGTACATGGACACTGAGATCTCTCTGCTCATCTACACTACCAAGAATCTTACCATTAGTCCAGTACTTTGCATTCCGGTTACTCCAGCCAAAGTGAGTCACTCACTTGTCCGCATTAAACTCCATTTGCCACCTCTCAGCCCAGCTCTGCAGTGTATCTATGTGTCTCTGTAACCTACAACATCCTTCGTCACTATCCACAACTCCACCGACCTTCGTGTCATCTGCATATTTACTAACCTGCCCTCATCCAGGTCGTTTATAAAAATGACGAACAGCAGTGGACCCAACACCGACCCTTGCGGTACACCACTAGTAACTGGAGTCCAGGATGAACATTTCCCATCCACCACCACCCTCTGTCGTCTTTCAGCAAGCCAATTACTAATCCAAACTGCTGTATCTCCCACAATCCCATTCCTCCACATTTTGTAGAATAGCCTACTGTGGGGAACCTTATCGAACGCCTTGCTGAAATCCATATATACCACATCAACCGGTTTACTCTCATCTACCTGTTTGGCCATGTTAATGGGTTAAACTGTACTGTCTGTCTTCAGAAACTGAACATTCTGGAAGTGGGTGGGGATGGCATTCATGCAGGAATGTAGATGACTCACTTCTCTTGGGCAGCCATTTACTACTACTCCTGCTGTTATCAAATTAAATGAAAGACAGTACAGTTTAACCCTTTTAACATGATATTAATGTCCAGAGAGAGTACAATTTAATTTTTAACATTATATTAAGGAGTGTAGTGGAACAGAGGGATCTTGGGTTCAGGTTCACAGTTTTCTGAAAGTGGAGTCACGGGTAGATATGGCACAGGAAGCTATGTTGCAGTTATTCAGGACGTTGGTGAGGCTGCACATGGTGTGTTGTGCTCTGTTTTGGTCACCTTGTTTATAGGAAGGATGTTATTAAACTGGAAAGAATGCAGAAGAAATTTACAAGGACGTTGCTAGGACTCTGAGGTCCTCCAAGGGAGAGGTTGGAGAAGCTTGGGCCGCCTTTCTTTAAAGTGTAGGTGACTGACTGGTGGATCTTTTTAGAGATGCATAAAATCTTGAAAGGCATTTTTAGGATGAATGCACTCCGTCTTTTTCTCAGGGTTGGGGAATAGACAGTTAGAGGGAATCAGTTTAAGGTTAGGGAGGATAAAATAAAAGGGAACCTGGGGCAATGTTTTTACACCGGGTTGTGTGCATATGCAATATGCTGACAGTGGAAGTGGGTTGAGGGGGAATACATTAATGACATTTAAAAGGCATTTGGACAAATGCATGGATTGGGAAAGGAGTAGAAGGTATGGGCCAAGTGCAGAGAAATGGAATTCACGTGGAGGGACATTTTGGTTTGCATGGACCAGTTTGGGCCAAAGGGCCTATTTCCAAGCACCCTATACAGTTGCAATATAACCTGCTTTTAAAGTCAATACCTTTTGAGGATATGAAACATGAATACAGGCTGAGATAACTAGTTGTTGTCAGAACAACCGCTTAAGAGGTTCCTAATAACTTGGGTGGCAATAAAATGGCTTCTCAATGCAAATAACATGACCAATGGCTTCTAGGCTGCAAATTCACAATTCTGCTAAAAGCTGCATAAAATGGCTTTTAATTCTGCTAGAGCTGCAAAAGGCACTAACCGCAGTCTGCTTCAATAGAGATTAGCAGACAATGCTCCCTTTTACAGCATAGAAATAACTGGACTAGATAAAACATTACTGGCCATCTGAACTGACCTTCAGATGCAGGTGCAAAGACTCAGTTAGTGAGATCAGGGTGGCATGAGTGTTGGAAAACAAAGTTGGTTCCCAGGGAATATCATTGGACCAAGTAACTGTCGCATAAAGCAGTATCTTATATTGATTGATAATTGTCTGAATGTACTATGTGATCATGGCCTGTACCTTTCTTTTAAAAAAATAAATAAAAATGTCTTTGTTTTAAGCCATGTTTGCAGCTCCTCTGAGGAATACGGATGTATACAACCTATTGTACCTGATATATAGTAATATATATATATAGAGAGAGAGAGAGAGAGAGATGGGGCTAGACAATGGGATGAGCTAGGTAACTGTTTTGGGAGCCAGTGCTAATGCAATAGATGGGATGGCTTCTTTCAGTACTGTACAATTTTGATTGTATGATTTATCTGTTAGCAACATAATGTCCTCTTTGCAATGTACCTTCCTACTTAAGCAAACACATCGGGGGTTATCTGAAGTAGATGGGCATGTGGAATTCAAAGCAATACAGACTATCCGTATCTTATTAAATGGGTACAGGTAAGTTCAAAGGGCTTAATGGTTGACTATTTTAATAGTTTTCCCCTGCAAATTTTACTTCCGTACTTTCACCCTGCTAGTCTGTCATTATGAAAAGTTGAAGTCCCAGCACAGACACTTTCGGGTCTCCATTCATCACATCTTGCCAAGCAAAAAAATATTTTCTGCCAGCCAGCCAATAATTCATCTTGATATGTTGCTTCCCACAAAGTGAAGCTCTGACTTTGCACAAAACTTTTTGTGGCACTTTATCAAATGGCTTTTGGAAACCCAAGCACTGATTTGTCTGTAAGCTTCCCTTTATCCCTAATTTGTTATTCCTTCAAAGAACCCAATCAATTAATCATAATTTCTTTTTCACAAGACAATGTTTTTTCCTTTCTGAATGACCTGGAGAGTGTTGTAGTTTCTCAGCTAGAACTTACTAATTGATTCTAGCACCTTCCCCATCAGATGTCAAGCTGACTGGTGTATAATTCTGTTTCCTGCTTCCCTTGTTTTATCAAATGGAGAACTTGTATTTGCTACTTTCCAGTCTAATGGAACCTTTCTGGAATTTAGCAAATGTTAGAAAATTAACATCACATCTTCTACTTCACTTGCCACCTTTTAAGATCAGAGGATGAAATCCATCAGGACTTGGGCAGCTCCCAGCTTAGTACTGCTTCCCTCGTGATTCAACTTCACTAAGTTCCTCTTTGCCTTCCACCTACTGTTCCAAGCTATTAGTGGAATGCTTTTTGTCTCTTGTAGAGCGAAGGCAACCAAATATTTTATTCATTTCATCCATCACTTCCTTATGATCTTTTTATGAACTCCTCATTCTGAGCTTGTTTCCACTGGAGGATATAAAATCTCAAATGGTTTTGACAAGGTAAGGTTGGAAAGGATGTTTCCACTTCTGGGTTAGTCCAAATCTAGGGGCATTATTTTAAAATAAAGTGTCATTCCTTCAGGAAGAGATAAGCAGAGAACTTTCGAGTATAATGTGACCTTGGAACTCTGCCCCAGTACATGGAGGTGAGGCCATTGAATTTTCTTTTTAAAGCAGAAGTGGATAGATTTGTCAATGAAAAATGCGGTGCTGGAGAAACTTAAGTTCAATTTTTTCAAATCTGATAAGATGCTTCAAGCTCTGAAGAAGAGTCATGTTTTCTTCTAATTTTGTTCTCCGATTTAATCATTTCTTGACTCAAAGATATTTTTGGTACAGAAGGAGGCCATCATGACAGTGTTGGTCAATAAAAATCTAATGACACTAATCCCATTTTCAAGGTCTTGGCCGTTGTCCTGGAGGCAATGCAATTAAAATCTAAATATTGCTTACATGTTACAAGAGTTTCTGACTCCCATCACTCAGACAATTCTCCTGAATTTTTCCCTGAACTTTCTACTACTTAAATTTATGTCCCCTAATTATTGAGCCCTCTCCCAATGGAAAAAGTGGTTACCTACTCATCCTGTCTTTGTTATCCAAAACCTTGTACACCTCTATCAAATCCACTGTCAACCTTTGTAGCTCAAAGGAAAATTAAACCTCGCCTGTGCAATCTTTCCTCATAGCTCGGACTCTACAGTCCAGACAGCATCCTGGTAAATCTTTTCTGCACTTTCTCTAGTACAATCACATCCTTCCTATAATATGGTGACCAGAACTGCATGCTATACACAAATTGTGGTCTAACTAGCATTTTATACATTTCTAGCATAGCCTTGCTCTTGTTTTCAATGTCTTAGCTAATAAAAGCAAGCGTCCCATGTGGTTCCTTCACCTTCTCTTTCTCTCCTTCAAGGGTCTCTAGATGTGCACACCTGATCTTCAAAATGCATTGCATCTCTCTCTCTCTCTCTCTCTCTCTCTCTCTCTCTCGCTGGTTGAGTTCCATTAGCCAATACTTTGCCCACCTGAGCAGTCAGTTGATAGGGTGATGAATTGAGGTGGGCAACCAAACTATCAATTTTTAAGTCATCCACAATCTTCTTGATCACATCCCCTATTTTTAAGTCCATAACATTAATGTACACCACAAAGAGCAAGGGCTCCAGCAACCAAATCCTGAGGAACTCCACTGGCAACAAGCCTCCAGTCAAAGGAAAATTTCCTCTACTGTCACCGTCTGCTTTCTGCCCATCAGTCAATTTTGGATCCAATGTACCATTCTGCCTTGGTTCCCATAGGCTCTTGCATTTTTGAGTAATCTGCCTTGAGACATCTTTATCAAAAGTCTTGCTAAGGTTGATGTAGTCTACATCAACTGCATTATTGTTATCACCAGCTGAATGCAGGGTGGTGGCCCAATGTGGAGTGTGATGGCAACCAATGGTCAGAGCAAGTGGAGGCCCCCTACACTGGTTGGCTAAGGACAGCTGTTGGGGAGACCCTGATGTTTGTCTTTTTAACTTTCCTTCTTGTTTTTCTGGCCTATGGGTTATACTGTGTGTAGCTGTATTGTAAGTTTTTTTTTCTTCATTTCTCTATTCTGTAACAAGAATTGTAAGACATTGTTACACTGTAACTAATGCACTGTAATTTTCAACTTTGCATTGCACTCATTTGAGTACATGTGACAATAAACTTAAATCTAATTCTAAACTGGTTGCTCCTCAAAAAATTGATCAAATTTGTCAAATACTATGTCCCCTTAGCCCTGATTGATCCCTGTCTACTCACTTGAGGATATGTTCTGTCCCTCAGAATTCTTACTGATAACCTCCCTGCCATTGAAGTAAGACTGACTTGGGATTTCATGGACTATTCATTCCTTTTTTTAAATAATGGGATGATGTTACCAATCCTCTGGCACCCAGATGTGTGCCTTGATCACTCCCTCAGCATCCTGGGATATACCTCATCTGGACTTCAGATGAATGTATTTTAAGGCTACTAAACCATTACTCACATGTGCGTGCTCTCACTCCCATCCAGATGTCTATATCTGTCTTGTCCTTTTCCATCGTGGAGATTGACCTTGTTTTCCAGATGTACAAATCAATAGCTGCTATGGTCCCACTTTTGTTAGTTATTGTCTTGCTAGTCATTTAATAACCATAACCCTTTTGGGTTTTTCCTTTATTCTTGTTGCCAATGCTTTCTCATCCACTGTCTTTGCTTTTCTAGTTTCCTTTTATAAATTTCCTCCCTGAACATTTTACATTGCTGTTTTATCCTCAGCTGTTCTTTGTTCTGTTCAATCATCTGATCTGCCAGTCAGCTTTGCACTATTTGTTTTATTTATTTTTCTTTTATAGTAGAAATATACCCTTTAAATGTCTGATATTTGTTTGGTCTAGTTGGGTATCTGGTTAAAGTCTAATTTTCTACCATCAATTGGATACTATAACAGTATCATTGCATATCAAGGGTGTGGTGTGGCACTTAATATGTAGAAAGTTACTCAAGTTATTTCTGCATGTGGTCATGGATTCCATTAGTATCCGAGCCATAATGAAAGGTGTGTAATAATCAGTCCAGGCAGCATCCGAAGAGCAGGAGAATCGACGTTTCGGGCATAAGTCCTTCTTCAGGAATGAGGCTGGTGTGCCAAGCGGGCTGAGATAAAAGGTTGGGGAGGGGGAATTTGGGGGAGGGGCGCTGGGGATACGATAGGTGGAAGGAGGTGAGGGTGATAAGCCTGAGAGGGGGTGGGGGCAGAGAGGTCGGGAAGAAGATTGCGGGTCAAGAGGGCGGTGCTGAATCCGGGGGTTGGGACTGAGATAAGGTGGGGGGAGAGGAAATGAGGAAGCTGGAGAAATGGCTTTTCCAGCACCACACTTTTTTCAACTCAGGTCTTCAGCATCTCCAGTCCTCGCTTTCTCCTAGTGTGCAATCATCAGCAAACATACCTACTTCTGATCATTTGTTGGAAGATTGGACACTGAAGCAGCTAAAGATGGCTTGGCTTAGGACACTATCCTAAGGAATTTGATGTAATTGAATTTAGCTTGTTATGGCCACCTTTTACGCTTGGGGTGACTATGATAATGTTAAGTGATTAAGTTTTTTTTTCCCTTGATCTCCACTAATTCCTGTTTACTATGGTATATTGGTTCCATTCTGGATTAAGTGCTGCCTCTGTATCCAAGGCAGTCATTCTGGACCACACCTCTTGAATTCTACTGTCTTGACCATGTTTTATCCTGAGCTGTATAGCCAGAATTGTTTTGACACAGCCTAAATTGAGCCAGAGCTAGGCCAGATTGAATTTGTTCTGCCCTATGTGATTGCCCACATTGTCAGGTGGGTACTAATTTTGCAGCTAAGTTCTTATTACTCATTTGAAACAAGTTTTCAGCACGAGTACAGTATTTTTGAAGTCCATCGTCTTCAATGAAACTAGTGTATTCAACCATTTCCTGATCTGATATTGTGTATTTATTTGGCTGATAAATAGCCAAATTTATCGGAGCATCAGGAGAATATTCTGATGTTTGTCCAACCGTCCCAGCTGAGGATGGCTTCAAATGTTAGTATTGTTTTCACACTGTGCTAGGATCTGCCAAGATGAAGGATGGGAATGTTCAAAGTTACCTTGTTCATTATTTAATTTCTAGCAGTGAATGTAGCAGGATGGTAGAGCATTGATCTGACTGAGATGATTTAGCTACTGCTTCCTGTGTTCAGTATGTGTGAAGTAGTCCTGTACTACAGCTTTACTGGGTTGTCAGCTCATTTTCAAATACACATTAGATTGGATTAGATTCCCAACAGTGAGGAAACAGGCCCTTTGGCCCAACAAGTCCACACCGACCCTCCGAAGAGTAACCCACCCAGACCCATTCCCCTACTACCTACTAATGCACCTATCGCTATGGGCAATTTAACATGGCCAGTTCACCTGAATTCTGCATCTTTGGACTGTGGGAGGAAACTGGAGCACCTGGAGGAAACCCACGCAGACACAGGGTGAATGTGCAAGCTCCATGCAGACAATCGCCCGAGACTGGAATCGAACCCGGGTTCCTGGCGCTGCAAGGCAGCAGTGCTAGCCACTGTGCCGCCCATCTTCTGTCGAACTCCTTCCATGGCGGGTAGTAATGGGAAAGCAATAGAAATGCTGGGCCAAGAGGTTGCAGGTTATGCTTTAATGCCAATTCTGATTGTTTACTGTATCTCATTCATGCCTGATTTTAAATATATCCATTCTGAATCTATCCTATTTAGTACAGTGGTGCCACGCATGAAGATGCCCTTTGCGTGATGCTGAGCCTTCATTTCCAGAAGGAAATGTCGTTGCTCCTGTCAGTGTTGCTGTAGGTAGATGCTGTGACAGATGGAAAATAAGATAACGTAGATATTTTTCATAGTGATTCTTTCACTTCCTGCTACTGACAACCAGTGTCACCGTTTTGTTAGCAGTCGTGTGTTGAGTTATGCAGTCTGTTCTATGTCACCTTAGCTGTTAACTTTCACAATAGAAAAATTCTGCTTTTAGGACCTGTAGCTGAAGTTTGGATGGGATGAAAAAGAGAGGATTGCAGATGCTGGAAAGTCAGTCGATAAAATGTGGAGCTGGAGGAAGCACAACTGGTTAAGCAGCATCAGAAGAGCAGGGAAGTCTATGTTTTAGGTCAGAACGTTTTATCAGAACTGGTAGACTGGGAAGGGTGCTGAGAGATTGTCTGCCTTGGTAGCTTACAACCATATAGCCATTATATTGAATTCACCAGCTTTCAAATCTTCCCACCCCCTCATCCCAGGTTCTGCCCCCTGGACCTGATCTGTCCATCTTCCTTCCCACCTAACTGCTCCACCCTTCCCACTGACCAACTACAGTTACCACCCTGCATCTACTTATTGCTATCTCACCTACCTTGCATACAGCCCCACTCTCCTCCCTCTATTTATTTCTCAGCTGCCTTTCCCCCTTCCCCAGCCCTGATGAAGGGTTCTGACTTGAAACATAGGCACTCCTGGTCTTATGCCAAGTGACCTGCTGTGCTTTTTCCAGCTTCATCAACTAGGGTTACAAAACAAGAGGCTGGTGACTAGAAAGGTCCAATAGAACAGAGATGTTAATTTCATCTTTCTATTTGTATTGGGAGAAAATGACAAAAAATCCCCAGGAAGAATATCTTAAACTTGAGTTATTGGGCCAAAAGCCAATTGTAGGTCAGCAAATGTGGATCGAGAGTTTGGTGCTGGAAAAGCACAGCAGGAAAATCGGCATTTTGTGCAAAAGCCCTTCATCAGGAATGAGGCTAGGAGCCTCTGGGCATGGAGAAATAAATTGGAGGTGGTGGGGCTGGCGGGAAGGTAGCTGAGAGTACAGTAGGTGGATGGAGGTGGGGGTAATGGTGATAGGTCGGAGGGGAGGGTGGAGTGGATAGGTGGGAAGGAAGATGGGCAATCATGGGAAATATGCTGAGCTGGAAGGTTGGAACTGGGATAAGGTGGGCCGAGGGGAATGAGGAAATTGGAGGAATCCACATTGATGCCATGTGGTTGGAAGGTCCCAAGATGGAAGATGAGGCGTTCTTCCTCCAGGCATCAGATGGTAAGGGAGTGATGATGGAAGGGGAGCCTCCTTCCTGATGAAGGGCTTTTGCCTGAAAAGTCTTTTTTGTTTGCTGTTGACACTAATCTCAGCATCTACAGTCCTCACTTTTGCACAGTACATGTGGATGACAAATGAACAAGACTTGTCCGAATTTGAAATGCAAGAAACTGAGCAGAGACAGCAAATTTGTCCTCCACTATGCTTGTGTTACTTCACTATGGTAGTGCACCAACAATCAGAATAATTGCTCAGGTGCAGACTTTTGAGCACAGCTGAAACTATTACAACAGCAGAAATCTGAGCATGTGGTGCAAGGTGAATTTGCCTGACTTTGGTCAGATTCCTGAACTCCGATGTTGGCTAGCTTCTGCAGCAATAGGAGCCGAGATATTGGCCATGTTTGTAACAAATCTGTAATTCTGTGATCAGATATTATGCATTATAGTGGGTCTGCAGGAATTGCACTTAATGTGGCCACAAGTTTGTGCCTAAAAGAATGGGTTGTAAGTCTGATACAAAACCAAAATTCATGCCAGATCCTTCAATGATCCTTCACAATGGCTGCAGCCTTGTTGACAGTACTGGAAGTGCACCTAACATTTTATTTGCATACCCATGAAAGTCCTAGTATGACCCCCTTTACAGCAGAACTTGTGTGCAATCATGTTGTTGAGCAACCTGAGTTGTTTCCTATCCATACATAAATCATAGTGCATGTTTAAGCAATTAATAAGAGGAAAAGCCTCCTCAAATATCCTCCCCTTAATGATGAGGAGTCCAGCGTATTGGTGCAAAAGACTAAACTGAAGCATCGTGATTTTCTCTTGAATTCTTTAACATCTCTCACACAAATATTCAGCCAATTTGGTTCACTTCATACGGTTGAGAAACTGCTGAAGGCCCTACATATTGAAAAGGCAGTGAGTCCTGGCAATGTCCCAGAAATACTGAAAACGTGCTCTGGAGCTATTCATGTACTTAGTGAAGTTGTTGGACAATTTCGACACATCTGCATATAATATTTGAGGATTATTCAACAGCCTGACTTTCCAGCATCTGCGACCCTCACTATTATATGCAGATGTGTTTAATCTGGCCAATATGGAAATTTGCCCAGGTATGTCCTACTGCCAGAAAGCAAGAAAAAATTAATTTGGTGTCTCCATCCCATCAAAGCCCCTCGTGAACATCAGCAAACTGTTGGAAGGTAACCGTTGTCTTCAAGCAGTCCTTACTGAGCAGTAATCTACTTATTCTGAGTTGGGTTCTGCCAGAGCTATTTGCTTCCGGTCTCATTCCATGTTGTGCCAAGGCTGTACCAAAGAAATGACTTTGAGGAAGCCAAAAACTGACTCAGCTTGATATCATGTCAAGTGTTTGACTGTGGCATCAAGGAGACACTGGAAATCAGTGGTGTTGGTGGAGCACTCCACCATTTGGAGCCATACTTTTAATAAACAAAGATGGTTGTAATTTATTACCATGATTGGCATGCAATCCCAGGGCATTGCAGCAATTCATCAGGGTAATGCCCTATGTTTAGCCATCTTCATCTGCTTAATCAGTGACCACTTTCATCATAAGATAAGAAAGGACAATGCTTGCTGATGAGTTCACAATATTTAGCACTATTTGTTGCAGTTCTGATATTAAAGCTGTCCTCTGATCATATGCAGGAATACCTAAATATCATCATGACTTTTGCTCATGAGCAGCAAGCTGTGAGCACTTAAGGCCAGCATGTACAGACCATCCCTTCTAACAACCTGACTCTGAGACAGTGCTAAAGTAACAGATTGCTCATGTGTAAATAAAGGGTGACTTGGTGACTGATACCAGCCTTTGGAGTTATTTCAGGTGCAAAGACAGTAAAGCATGATCTTGGAAGAAAACTCACTGGCAACAACCTTCTTTGAGTTGGGGGTAAGCATTTCTTACATCATGGCTTTGTTTGGGAAGCTTGACCTGTTCAACCATGCCATGCCAGTATGTGAAACAATCTACTAATTCATTCTAAGCAAATAATGTTGTGGCAGGTAAAGCAATGATTAATTCTCCTGACAGCCTGTGAACCTGCAGCTTTGTTTGTTGTTAGGAGTCTAACTTTTCCTGAGGCACTAGATAATAAAACTTCCAAGAATTGACTAACATTGTAAAGAAATATTACGAACCCAAGCCACCTCTAATTCTGAGACGTTATTATTCTTACTCGGCAATTTGAGAACCAGGGATTTTTGACTAGGTGAGGATGACTGACAGAAGCCTGTGACTTTGGTTTAATCTTGAATGAGATGCTGAGACCCTGTCTGGTGTGTGGAATTAATGATGTAACCATACCAAAACAGCTACCAACTGAAGCCCAGCTGGACTTAAACAGGCACTACGATGGACTTTGTCATTGGAAAATGCAACATGTGGCAAATAAGTTGCAGGATATTCTGTTGGCAGTGGACATTCTCACCCTACTGACTAAGCTTGGGGAGTGCAGGCAATTGCATAGCCTCACTCAAGACATAGTCTGATCAAAGTGACTCTTGGTTGGTCTACAGCATAACCCCAAAACAAAGCTAACCCTTGGCCAAATGGTTAAGATGTTCTTTTGGATTTGGACCAGGAAGCCAGTGTAGTTGCTGTTAGTATGCTTGCTTGAGACAGCAAGAGTCCTACTAGACCTAAATTGAGTACGATTACTCCATCATTTGGTATCTAAGAGTTCATACCCTGGAAAGTCCACTACATCTCATTTGGGACAGTTAAATCTCTTAATGTCAAAATCTGAATCAGTCAAGATAAACGTCTGGTTAAACAGTTATCTGGTGCTAATGGAGGTTGATTTACGAAGTGCACTAACTTTCAATTGTGTTTAAATGAGGATTCCCAGAAGTACAATTAATAACCGTATGAACTTGTACCAATGTACGAATCTACCATTTGGGTATCGTCAGCCTGTTCAGTTTTTCCACAGACGATGGAGAACATTTTGCAAGGTCTACCTTGGGTTGCTATTTACCTAGATTTTATGCTGATATGGTAAATTAATAAGGACCACTTTTTAGAACTTTGCTATAGTCCTAAGGTGATTTTTTTTTTCCCCCAAAGCAGGTGTATGCCTAAGAAGGAAAGAGTGTATATTCCAGGTCCTCAAGTGACCTGTTTGGGCTACAGAGTTGACACAACCAGGATATGCCTGTTGGAAAGTCATGTGAGAATGATCAAAGGTGCCCCAGCTCGCTCATCTGTCCAAGAGCTTGGGTCATTTTTTTTTTGTAGGCTGGTAAATTATTAGGAAAGTTCTTCGATAACCTAGCCTTATTTCTGGCATCCTTGCATCAACTCTTAAAGGGGTCACCTTTGGAATAGAGCACATAGACAAGCCCTAGCTTTCAGTGAAGTAAAGAAGCAGCTATTATCTTCTAAAAGTATTGGCACTCTGATACCAGGCAAGATCTGGTATTGATGTGCAATGTCTCCCCTGTAGGGATGGTATTAGCTTGTTAGTGACCCAATGGATAATGATGTCCAATTGCTTCTGCAACCAGAGTGTAATATGTCCAGATAGACAAAGGTTGGCAGTCATATTTGGCGTCAGGAAGTTCCACCAATCCCTTTTTTTAAGGATAAAAATTGGTGATAATCGTGGACCATAAACCCCTATTTGGCCTGCAGGAACAAGACAAGGCAGTGCTGCTTATGGCTTCAGGCCACATTCAGCAATGGGGTTTAATACGAAGCGTTTATAATTTCGAGGTAGAGCACTGTCTGGGAGGCCAAGTAGCGAGTGTGGACGCGTTGAGCTGCCTCCCGTTAGCAGATACACTAGATGGTACACTGAATGGAAGAGTTTGAGACATTCAATTTTTTTGGATGAGTTCCCAGTCAAAGCTGATAATATCAGACTATGGATACAGGTCCAGTCCTTTCCAAACTGAAACAATTGGTGTTAATGGAAGAAACTAAAGGGCTGTCACAACTAGAATCGAAATCTTTTTGGACTCCGAGACCAGTTCAGGGCAGAGGATAGCATATTTTTGAGGAGCGAGAGTGATGGTCCAAAGAAAAGCAAAATACTGGCTGAATTTCTCACCAGCATCCTCTTTTTGCAAACTTCTGAATGACCCTGGTGGAGTTATGTCTGGTAGCCAGGCTTGGGTGCAGACAGTACTGAGTTGGTTGGGCAGTGTCGACCATGCCAGCAAGGACAAGTGTTACCTCCAGCACCTCTTCCACATCTGTGGGAGTGACGGGAAAAACCTGGGCTCAGTTTTGTGTCAACTGTGCAAGGTTTTTAAAACTGGTTCAATGTTCTTAATCATTGTAATTGCCTATTCAGAAATTGGATGTGCATTGGGCCCATTTGTCAAACACTGGGACACCGATAGACAGACTGTGCATGTCTTTTTCATCAGTGTCCTGGAAGTGTTGGTCACAGATAATGGACTGTTGTTCACCTGCAAGAATTTTGGTTACATCCTAAAGTTGAATAGAATTCGACATGTAAGGACAGCTTCATGCCATCCATCATGCAATGGCCTGGCAGAAAGGGCAAAACCAAACTTTGAAGGCTGGCTTGAAGAAACCGTCTACAGCCTTGTTTGATACCAAAATGTAACAGTTCTTTGAAAGAGCCACCCTACTTGCAACTATAGAGCTAGCGTCAGCAGAGTTGCTAATGTGTAGAAGAATCTGCATCAGGTCAAGTCTGATCTTCTGGGAACTTCTTCTGACCTGTTGGATGAGGGTAAAAAGACCTCAGGAATTCTGGTGCTAATCACAAGCCTCCTCCAAGTAAGAGGCAGTTTGATATACAGCATGAAGTTTGATGTAACAATCACAGAAATGGTCTTGCATGGGTTAGAGGCATGGTTCTTGCAAGGTCAGGATGAGTGATTAAATAAAGTTTAGCTAGGTGTGACTATTTTGCACAAGCATATGACTATACAAAAGCTGCCAATTTGCGACTGGTGTGGGAGCAAAACATGTCCTGCCCCTTGGAGCCATCAGAAGAGCTGCCAGAACCCATGGGTTCACCACCTTAAGTGTGATTGAGTTCTCAAAATCTGTACGTGACGGATGCAGCCAGTTTGTTGCCTTTGTCGCTGCTCCTGGTGTAAGAGATGAGTTCCCATGTGTTAAATGCAGCCTGTATTGGACACTGAGTCAAAGGAACTTTGACCTAGTGCTAATATACCACAGAAGGTTTGCCAAGAAAGAGGACCGGCCTAAATCTTTGGACTGAAGAGGAGTTATGTCGTGATTGGAATGAGGTCAGCCAGCTGGACATCACAGAATGAGTTCCCTGATTGGGGCTATTAATCTGGTCTAATCAGGGGCCCCAGCTGACACCTAAAGAGGAGAGCATTAGAGAGGCTACTGCTTTGGCAACTGACTCTGAATGAAGCAGTTTTAAAGTCCAGGATTGTTCATCTGTAAATAAAGGTTGAGTTGGTGACAGATACTGGCCTCTCTCATTTGTGTCCCTGTGTGTCTCTCTCTCACTCTGGCAAAGTCTCACTCACTCTGACCCATTTATATCTCATTTATGCATTTGTCACGATCCAATTGACTTACTGACTTTTTTAAAAAACAATCTCCTTTTGCAGGGCTAACAATATCCAATGGCCTCTCTTGCACTCATCAGGACAATTCACGCAAATACTAATTTCAACGAGGCAACCAACATTTACAGTAAATAAGGGGAGAATGCTGATTTAGCAATTTTGTTCTGCCTAGTAGGGAATTGCCTTGCAGAATGTACCAATTAAAATTGATCAACAGTTAACTGCCATGGTTTCATTATATTTTAAATTGGGCAGGCTAACTGTTAAGGCATTACCCTGAGAAATAAACCAGTGAGTAGTTTTTGCTGATTTTGAGTGAAACAAGCACAGTGAATAGAAATTTACATGATTATGACCGAGTTCAGCTGAGATCACAATGTCCAATTTATCATACAATAGGTTGTCACTTTTGTGGTGTAAATATGGAATATTTTAACTATTGTAGTTTTAAGCTGCCTCCAGCTGAACCTCCATTGAGGGTAGGACTTATTCAGGCTCTCTGCCTGTGCATTCCTGCTCACTTGGCCGGCTGCATTCTTTATTTTTTTGTTTTGTTTCTTCACTTTTTTTGTATCAAAGTTCACCTCTTCTGCGGTCAGTGGAGGAAGACTATTACAAGGGCCTGCTGTGGCAGCAGCGTGGTGGATCTGGATGTCTACTCCTTGTGGCTATAATGACTAACTTAATCGGAGGCTTCGTTTATGGGTTAGGTCCGTTCCTCCTTGTGGTGGTTTCGGTGGTGATATGGTGGTTCTGGTTCATTTCTCATTGCTATGGCTTCAGGCAGTGATTGAATTAGCGACCGCTTGACTGAGGGCTTCAGCATTGGTGACATGGTGGGTCCAGTATGTCCCTCTTTGTTATACTGGCAATGTAGTGGGTCTGGTCCTAGTCCTGAAATCCTTGTTTTGTTGACCTCCAGTGACTTTTGCAGCAATGTCCCATTAGCCACTCTAGAAACCTAGGATCCATGAAGGAAACAGATGAATTTTGTCTCAATTATTTCTTGGTGCAAAATTGTATCAATATGTACATATGGTTACTTGTATTTGAGCAAATACAGTGAGATAAATGTATCGTTTCCTGCTGGGCAATTGATCATTAAAGTAAAATTAGAAAAGGTTATGAGCAAGTTGACTATATAATGTCCTGAAAACTCTGAAACAAGGAAATTAAAATTTTTTAGTACTTTGTGTTGAAGCAAATCCTTCAGTCTTTTTTGAAGTTGTTGTGGAAGATCTGTATTTACTTAAAATGTTGACTCTGATCTCTGCAGTAAATAGCATCATAACTACTGTAATTAGTGAACGGTTAGCTCAGTTGGTTAGATGGCTGATTTCTGACTCCGTGACACCACCAGCTTAAGTTCAATTCCTGCACCAGCTGAAGTTGCCACGATGTCCTGCCTTTTCAGCCTGGCTCTTTGCCTGTGATGTGGTGATGCTCTGGTTAAACCTGCCACCAGTTGAGTGTCTGCCTGTCTCTCACCTCACTCTCTTTCTTCGCCCCGCCCCGCCCCCCCCCCCCCCAACAAAATGGGGACTTTCCATTGCATTTGTTAAAAAGGTACTGCCAGGTACGGATTTCTGTAAACTTTTCATTTCAATATCTCAAAACTAAATGCATTAAAATAGTGATCCTCTTAGTGAGGTTACATAAATTGCTTATGAAGTCATTGATTTAGTGGAAATGACCTGAGCTGAGTATCCATTCACTCACTCATCTAGTTAAGTATAGACTTGAAAGTTAACTGTAACTCATGGGTTCTTGGCTGTTGAAATGTATCAAGTCGTTCAACTGTTTCTTTTAAACATAAATGTGCATTTTTGGCCTTAGTTCCCTTCTGTAGTTTTTTTTCCTCAGATTAGCTGGGCAAGGGTTGCCGAAGAGGAGAGAAGGTGAAGAATTGCCTGGAAAGTTAAAATAGTATTCTGTATGCCTGTAGTTCAGTGCCTTGGCAGAAGGGTTGTTAATAGAATACTGTGTATTTACAGACTAACATGATTTAGCAATAAACTTTGAAATACATTCTCCCACCAATTATATCTTTTGGTCTATAACCACGTTTGCATAAGCTGTAATCTGTAAGCACTGCCATTAACTGAGATAGCTGCAAGGCTTTAAGGAAATATATCTGGAACCCATTTTCAGAAGGAAGTTTCACACATCAAATTATTCCAATGTGTTTAGTGTCTTGATAGTTAGCAGGAGAGAACACTTCAGCATTCAGTTACGTTTTTTAAGCAATAAATTAGTCTAGGAATTGAAGGACAAACTTAAGGGATGATAACTACTTGATTGAGCCTGTAGACATTTTGATCAAAAAGAGACGGCTATGGGAAGAGAACATTATTTATCATGCACCATAACATGGTATGGGAGTGCTAAAGATTTTTAAGTTTGTTCTTGGGATATGGGCATTGCTGGCAAAGCAAGCAATGATCACTCCTCCCTAATTGTGCTTGTGAGGTGGGTGATGAGCTGCTGCTTTTAACTGCTGCAGTCTATTTGTACTTGCAACCCCACTGAAATTTATTGACAGCGGACTAGATTGGTTAAGTTAAACAGACTTTGTGGTCACCAGGAATGTAGAAGAGACTTGTATAATGAGAAAATTTACTGATGCTCTTTGTGTAGATACTTATCTGAATTGATTTTGTTTCCATCAAAGTTAAATGGGCCTTGATCTCTACTGTACTGGTTTTTAAAAAAAAAGTCCATTACATCAAGACCAAAGATGATCTAAATTGTTGATTACCTCCAAGTTCCCTTCCACTTTCCTCTTTAACAACAAATGCAAGGAAATCAAATTTGTTTTTGTCACCAAGATAGATCATCTATTTAGCTACCTGTTTTAATATTTCATTGTCTTCTCCAACGCACCTCATTTCTCACGTACAATAATAGATCTCTGACTGTTGACTACTTTTCACATCCACCCCCCCCCCCCCGTATCTCTTCGTGCTGCTCATAAAATCAACCTGTCTGAGATCCAACACCAGTCTTAATAAACAAGCATCCAGCTTAGCTGCTTGGTCCATAAATGAGCTAGCATTGTAAATGTTTTCTCTTCCAGAGTATGATCTCATGCCCTTTTAGACTCATCAATAATACAACTCAAAGTCCCTGACTTGGAAGGCTGCCACTTGATCTTGGAACCTGTCTAATCCTTGCAAAGCAGCTAACTCTCAGATCTGTGTACACATGTCTGTACTGCTCTTTTGGGTCCTCCAGATCTTGAAGAGCTGGTATTAGAAAAGCTGCTGCACCTCAACTGAACAAGTCACCAAGGTTGTATGTGAATGTTGAAGGAATTCAGAGTGGAAATTACCAAGCTATTGGCCACGAAGTTCCAATCCTGTTAGAATCTCTCTCTCTCTCTCCCTCTCCCTCTCCCTCTCCCTCTCCCTCTCCCTCTCCCTCTCCCTCTCCCTCTCCCTCTCCCTCTCCCTCTCCCTCTCCCTCTCCCTCTCCCTCTCCCTCTCCCTCTCCCTCTCCCTCTCCCTCTCCCTCTCCCTCTCCCTCTCCCTCTCCCTCTCCCTCTCCCTCTCCCTCTCCCTCTCCCTCTCCCTCTCCCTCTCCCTCTCCCTCTCCCTCTCCCTCTCCCTCTCCCTCTCCCTCTCCCTCTCCCTCTCCCTCTCCCTCTCCCTCTCCCTCTCCCTCTCCCTCTCCCTCTCCCTCTCCCTCTCCCTCTCCCTCTCCCTCTCCCTCTCCCTCTCCCTCTCCCTCTCCCTCTCCGTCATATGAGAGTATTTTGTCTAAGAGTTCCAACTTTTGCGTGCTCAATCCTATCCCGCTAATTAGCGACTTCTCCCCTCCACTTTCATTTAGTTGATATCATTAATGGTTCGTTCTCTTCAGGTTTATTTCTCCCTTTGTTAAATGTATCACCTTTTTGCTTATGCAAAAGCTCCTTGATCTCTCCATCATTGCAAAATACCATCCTAATTCTAGTCTCCCTTTCATCACCCAAGTTTTGAGTGTTGTGGTCCAAATTTATTCTTCACTTTTACAGAATTGCCACAGTAATCCCACATTACATCCTATGGACTGACAAATGTTCTCCCCTTGTTGTCCTCTCCCTTCTGCATCCTTAAACACAGTTGAACACATGACCCACCAAAAGCAAATTAAATTTAACCAACTTGATTGAGTTTTTGAGAGAGCAGTGAGGATTGTTTGATTTCAGAATTCAACTCTTAAAATAATTGCAAATCAGGCAAATGGCAACTTAGTGGTATGGTGATAATGTCACTGGGCAAGTAATCTCTGACTAATGTTTTAAGTAGACAAATGTGAGTACTGCAGATGTTGGAGATCAGAGTCGAGAGTGTGGCGCTGGAAAAGCGCAGCAGATCAGGCAGCATCAGAGGAGCAGGAGAATCGACGTTTCAGGCAAAAGCCTTCAGAAATGAGGCTGGGAGCCTCTGGGTTGGAGAGATAAATGGGAGGGGTGGGGTTTGCGGGGGGAGCGGGGGAAAGTAGCTGAGAGTGCAATAGGTGGTTAGAGGTGGGGGTAATAGTGATAGGTTGGAGGGTGGAGTGGGTGGGTGGGAAGGAAGATGGACAGATGGGACAGGTCCTAAGGACGATGCTGAACTGGACGGTTGGAACTGGGATAAGTGGGGGGAGGGAAAATGAGGAAGCTGGTGAAATCCACATTGATGCCATGGGGTTGGAGGGTCCCAAAGCGGAAGATGAGGCATTCTTCCTCCAGGCATCTATAAGGGAATGGCGATGGAGGAGGCCCAGGACCTGCATGTCCTTGGCAGAGTGAGGGGAAGTTGAAGTGTTCGGCCACGGGGCAGTGGGGTTGATCGGTGTGGGTGTCCCGGCGATGTTCTCTGAAGCGCTCTGCGAGTAGGCGTCCAGTCTCCCCAATGTAGAGGAGACTGCATCGGGAGCAATTGATACAGTAAATGACGTGTGGAAGTGCAGGTGAAATTTTGATGGATGTGAAAGGCTCCTTTGGGGCCTTGAACGGAGGTGAGATGTGGGGGTGATTGGGGGAAAGACTGTGGGTGCAGGTTTCACAATTCCTGCACTGGGAGGGGAAGGTGCCGGGAGGGGAGAGTGGGTTGTTGGGGGCGTGAACCTGACCAGGTGGTCGTGGACGGAACGGTCTTTATGGAAAGCAGATAGGGGTGGGGAGGGAAAAGTATCTCTGGTGGTGGGGTCCATTTATAGATAGTGGAAATGGCAGAGGATGATATGGAGGTTGGTGGAGTGGAAGGTGAAGACCAGGGCAGTTCTGTTCTTGTTGCGGTTGGAGCGGTGGGGTTCGAGGACTGAGGTGTGGGAAGTGGATGAGGTGTGCTGGAGGGCAGCATCAACCACTTAGGAGGGGAAATTGTGGTCTTTGAAGGAGGCGGCCATCTGGTGTGTTCTGTTGTGGAACTGGTTCTCCTAGGAACAAATGCGGTAGAGATGGAGGTATTGGGAATAAGGGATGATGGATAATGTTTTAAATATGTGGGTTCAAATTACACCATGGCAGATGGTGAAATTAGAATTCAGTTCATAAGTCTGTAATTAAGTCAGTCTGCCACATAACCACTATTGTAAAAGTCCATCTAATTCACTAATGACCTTTTTAATGAAGAATTTTGCCTTGGTTGATTCTTACTTGCCCCCTCAAGTAGCCTACCAGTTATTCAGTTCAAGGACAATATGTGATGTATATTAAGTGGTGACCTACTTAACAATGCCACATTTTTAAAGCAGCCGAATTGAATACAATTAAAAGATTTTAATTGAGTTTATAAGGTTAGAGCTAAAAATAGGATATTTGTTTGAAATATTTATCCTCTGCTTAAGAGTAAACATGGCAGGAGATCCCAGACCCATTTTATGCTGCTCTTGCTCAATGTGGGAGCTCAGGGATGTGACTGATGTACCTGACTCCTTCAAGTACAGAAAGTATCCAGCTGCAGCTCTCATTAAAATATATAACGGATCTGGAGCTGCAGATGCACTCACTTTGGAGCATTTGTGATGCTGAGGAGGTTGTGGCTAGCACGTTTAGTGAATTGGTCACTGCAGATTAGGATTGCAAAGGGAGAAAGGGAATAGGTGACCAAAAGGTGGAGAAAGAACAGGAAGGCAGTGCCGGTGTCCCCTGTGGTCATCTTCCTCCAAAACAGGTATGCAGCTTTAGATACTGTTGGTGGAGATGGTTCACCAGGGTAAGGCTGCAGTAGCCAGATTTGTGGCACTGTGGCTAGCTCTGCTCTACAGAAGGGTAGGAAAAAGAGTGGAAGGGCTATAGTCATACGGGATTCAATTGTAAGGCGGTTCTGTGGTCGAAAACAAGACTGCCAAATGGTATGTTGCCTCCCAGGTGCACAGATCCAAGATGTCTCAGGTTGGCTGCACAATATTCTGAAGGGGGAGGGTGAACAGCCAGCTGTTTGGGTGCATGCACCAATGATCTAGTTTAAACAAAATGGGATGAGGTCCTACAAGCAGAATTTAGGGAGTTAAGAGCAGAGTTAAAATGTAGGACATCAAAGTTAGAGTAGAAATGAAAGCATAGGCAGGATGAATGAGTGACTTGAGAGGTGGTGCAGGAGGGAGGGATTCATATTTTTGGGACATTGGGACAATTACAAATTGAACGGTCTACACCTGGGCAGGACTGGAACCAATGTCCTAGGGGGTGTTTTTGCTAATGCTGTTGGGAAGGATTTAAACTAATATGGCAGGGGGCTGGGAACCAAATGAGAAGGGTAGTAGACAGTAAGGAGGTAGTAACTAAAGCCTGTAAGGAACTAGATATTGAAGTCAGGGAAAAAGTAGATAGGGAGCAGATGAATGTAAATGGACAGATGGTCTGAGGTACATTTTGTTTTAGTGTGAGAAGTAAGGCAGATGAATTTAGGACTTGGATTAGTACCTGGGAGTATTGCTACTGCTGAGACTTTGTTGAGGGAAAAGCATGATTGGCAGCTCTATATCCCAGCACTTTCTTGCCTTCTCTGAGGGCTTTTGCCCGAAATGTCGATTTTGCTGCTCCTCGGATGCTGCCTGAACTGTGCTCTTCCAGCACCACTAATCCAAAATCTGGTTTCCAGCATCTGCAGTCATTGTTTTTACCTAACTCTATATCCCAAGATATAGATGCTTCAGGTGGGATAGAGAGGGAGGTAAAAGGGGTGGAGGAATTGCATTACTGGTCAGAGGGTATCACAGCTGTGCTGAAGGAGGGCACCATGGAGGACTCAAGCAGTGAGGCAATATGGGCAGAGCTCAAATAGGAAGGGTACAGTAACAATATTGGGTCTGTACTACACACCTCCCAACAGCGAGCATGAGAGAGGCACAAATTATGTAGACCAATTATGGGAAGATGTAGGAGCAACAGAGGGGTGATTTTAATATTCCTAACATTGACTGGGATTCACTTCGTGTTAGAGGTTTAGATGGAACAGAATTTGTAAGGAGCATCAGGAGGGTTTTATAGAGCAGTATATAAATAGTCCAACTCGGGAAGGGGCCATATTGGACCTAGTTTTGGGGAATGAGCCTGGCCAGGTGGTTGAAGTTTCAGTCGGGGATTACAATTCCATAAGTTTTAGAATACTCATGGACCAACTTGAGTGGCCTAAAGGAAGGGTGCTAAATTGATTGAAGGTTAACTGTTACAAAATTTGGCAGGAGCTGGGGAATGTGGACTAGGATTAAGTTGTTGGAGAGTCAATTCATATTTGATATGTGGGAGGATTTTAATGAGGTTGATTAGAGTGCAGGACAGATATTCACCTGTGAAAATGAGCGATGGAGCAAGATTAGGGGACTATGGATGACAAGTGAAGAGGAAAAAGGAAGCACAGATAACGTCTAGGCAACTGAAAACAGGTGATGCTTTGGTCCTACTTCCCCAATATTCTTCCAATCTGAAATGAGGGATTAAGAGGGCTAAAAGATGTCATGAAATATCTTTAACAAACAGGGTTAAGGAAAATCTCCAAGCCTTTTATTTGTATGTAAGGAGCAAGAAGATAATTAGAGAAAGGGTTGGCCTGCTCAAGGACAAAGGAGAAAAATAATGTGTGGAGTCAGAAAATGGGTGAGATTCTGAATTAGTACTTTGTGTCGGTATTCACCAAGGAGGGGGGCATGATTGGATGTTCAGGTTAGGGCTAGATGTTTGATTACTCTAGATCAAGTCAGCATAAGGAGGGAGGAAGTGTTGGAAATTTTAAAGGGCATTAATGTGGGCAAGACCCCAGATCCAAATGGGATCTATCACTGGTTACTGAGGGAAGCTAGAGAAGAAATAGCTGGGGCCTTGTCAGATATCTTTGCAATATCCTTGAACACTGGTGAAGTCCTGGAGGACTGATGAATTGCTAATGTTGTCTCCTTGTTTAAGAAGGATAGCAGGGATAATCTGGATAATTATAGACTGGCGAGCCTGACATTAGTGGTAGGGAATCTGCTGGAGAAGATACTGAGGGTTCGGATCTATTTATGTTTGGAAGAAAATGGGCTTATCAATGATAGGCAGCATGGTTTTGTGCAGGGAAGGTTGTGTCTGAACAACTTAATAGAATTGTTTTGAGGAAGGTACTAAGTTGATCGAGGGAAGGACTGTAGATGTCATATACACGGGACTTCAGTAAGGTGTTTGATAAGGTTCTCCATGATAGACTGATGGAAAAAGTGAATTCGCATGGGGTCAAGGGTGTACTAGCTAGATGGATAGAGGACTGACTGGGCACCAGTAGATAGTTGTCGTGGAAAGGAGTTGATCAATGGTGTTCCACAGGGATCTGTGCTGGACCATTGTTTGTGATAGGTGATCTGATTAACAAGTTTGCAGATGACACTAAGATTGGAGTAGCAGAGTGACAGGGACTGTCAGAATTCAGCAGAATATAGTTACATTGGAGAGTTGGAAGGAGAAATGGCAGATGGAGTTCAATCCGGGCAAATGCGAGGTGATGCATTTTGTAACCTCCAATTCAAGAGCGAACTATATGGTAAACAGAAAAGCCCTGAGGAAAATTGATTTATACAGAGAGGTTTGGATGTTCAGGTCCGTTCTACCCTGAAGGTGGCAACGCAGGTAAATAGAGTGGTCAATAAGGCATATGGCATGTTTTCCTTCATCGGGTGGGGTATTTAGTATAAGAGTTGGCAGCTCACGTTACAGTTGGGTAGGACTTTGGTTCGGCCACATTCGGAATACTGCATACAATTCTGGTCACCATGTTACCAAAAGGCTATGGATGCTTTGGAGAGAGTACAGAGGAGGTTCACCTGAATATTGCCTGGTATGGAGGATGCTATGTATGAGGGGAGGTTGAATAGATTAGGATTATTTCCATTAAAGACAGAGGAAGAGGGGGGGACCTGAATGAGGTCAACTTAGACTGGATGGATAGCAAGATGCGTTTTCCCAGAGTGAGGGGTCTCAAATACTAGAAGTCACGAATTTGAAGAGAGGGGAAAAGTTTTAAGGGAGATATGCGTGGAAAGTTCTTTACGCAGAGGGTGGTGGGTGCCTGCAATGTGTTGCCATTGGAGGTGGTAGGGGGAAGCAGATACATGAATAGACAGGGAGCCGAAAGAAACAGATCCTTAGAAAATATGCGACAAGATTAGGTAAACGATTGGGATTGACGCAGGCTTGGAGGGTCGAAGGGCCTGTTCCTGTGCTGTGACTTTATTTGTTCTTGGATGGGATGAAGTTATAGGGCTGGAGAGAGAGATTTATTGGGAGGCTGGTACAGACATGATGGGTTGAATGGCCTACTGTACTGTGAAATTCTATGGTTCTAAAATAAGAACTTTAAGAATAGACAACCTGTTTGAGTCTCCTGCAGAGCCATCATGTTTGTCACTATCCCAGTAAAACATTTAAATTTATGCAGTTCACAGATGAAAAGCAGCCTGTAAACAACAGTGTTCCTTGGTGAGAGCAATAGGCATAGAATGGACAAGGGCTGCACACACTATTGGAAATGCACATTGTGATGGGGACCACAAACTCCATGTTTTGTCTGTAACATAGTTTACTTTTCAGTTTGGAACATCTTGAAGAATGTCAAGTTTCCTAGAAGATGGACTGTATGGGTAAGAAGGTCCTGTTTAATTCTTCTGTGTATTTAAAGGGAGGCAGGGATAAACCAGGAAATTCTAGGCCAATCGTTAGTGAAGTTTTTATAAATATGTTATGTCCTTCAGATTCTCTGCACTTGGAGAAACACAGATTAGTTGGGAGTATTTTGCACGCATTTGTCAAGAGGATAGTGTTTGAGTAATTTGATCAATTTTTGTTTTGAGAATCCAGAAGTGTTGATGAGGGTAGCTTTTGATATGATCCGAATTGACTTGAGCAAGGCATTTGATCAGGTTTGTTATGATAGGTGAGTCAAGAAAGTAAAAGCCCTTGGGACCCAAAACAGAGTGGCAATAAACAAATGGGGGTCTGTGGAGGATGTTTCTGTGAAGTCTGCTCCCAGTGGTGTTCAGCAGGTCTTGTTACTGGGACTCTTGCTGTTTGTGGTCTATGTTAATGATTTGATCTTGAATGTAAGGAAATAGTCAAGTGATTTAGATTAGATTACTTAGTGAGGAAACAGGCCCTTTGGCCCAACAAGTCCACACTGACCCGCCGAAGCGAAACCCACCCATACCCCTACATTTACCCCTTCAAGTAACACGGAGGGCAATTTTAGCATGGCCAATTCACCTGACCTGCACATCTTTGGACTGTGGGAGGAAACCGGAGCACCTGGAGGAAACCCACGCAGACATGGGGAGAACCTGCAAACTCCACACAGTCAGTCACCTGAGGCAGGAATTGAACCCGGGTCTCTGGCGCTGTGAGGCAGCAGTGCTAACCACTGTGCCATTGTGCTGCCCACTGCCCTGGTGATGTGATAGAAGCATGCGAAATAGGAGCCACAGTAGGGTGTTCAGGCCTTTTGAGCCTGCTCTGCCATTCAATATAATCAAGCTTGATCATCCAACTCCGTATCCCATTCCTATTTTCTTCCCAGATACTTTGATCCCTCTAACCCAAAGAATTACATCTAACTCCTTGCAAACATTACATTTGGGCCTCAACTGCTTTCTGTGACAGAATTCTATGGGCTCATCACTCTCTGGTGAGGAAATTTCTCATCTCACTCCCAAGTTGGCCTACCCCACATTCTTAGATTGTGAACCCCTAGTTCTTGACACCCAAGTCTTTGGGAATATCCTACCTACATTGACCCTGTCCAACTCTGTTAGAATTTCTAGGTTTGAGCTTTCCCCCTTCATTTTTCTAAACTTCAATGAAAATAGTCCTAACAGAATACAGTCTCTTTGGATGTCAGTGCCACCAACCCAAGAATTAATCTAGGTGACCTTGATTGCTCTCCATTCATAGCGGGAACATTCTGCTTCAGATAAGGTGACTAAATCTACATACACTGCTCCAGGTATGGTCTCACCAAGACCCTGTATAATTACAGCAAGGCATTCTTACTCCTGTGCTCAAATCCTCTTGCTCGGAGGGCTGACATTCTGTTTGGTGCCTTGACCACCTGCTGCAGCTGCATGCTTGCTTTCAGCAACTAGTGTAACAGGGCACCTGAGTCTCATTGTACCTTCCCTTAAATAGTTGCCATCCAGATGATGATCTGCCTTCTGGTTTATTCTACCAAAGTAGATAACCCCTCATTGTCCATGTTATACATGCATTTGCTATGCATTTGCCCATTGACTTCACTTGTCCACACTGAAGCATCTCTGCATACTCCTCACAGCTCACTCTCCAACCCAGCTTTGTGACATCTGCAATCGTGGAGATTTTCAACTCGATGGGCCGAATGACCTTACTTCCATTCCTATTTGTTATGGTCTTATGGTCTCTTGTGGTATTCCAATGATAACTGGCTACCTCTTGGAGAAAGACTCTCTCTGTATACAATACTTGTGAATCAGCAGTGGGAGTTGAGAGAGTCCAAGCCAGGGGGCAACCAGAAAGGTAAATTTGATTATAAAATTACCTTGTGGAGCGGAAGCGGACATGGGGACTGCTGAGGAAGTGAACTCATATATTTGGGCAGTGGCTAAACCCGAAATACACATGTAGTGTCCCTGCAGACTTCACCTGCGAAAAGTGCACCGAACTCGCGCTTCTTACAGACCTCATTTGGGAACTGGAGCTGGATGAACCTTGGATCGTTCAGGTGGGGGTGGGGAGGTGAGAGACAGGCAGACACTCAACTGGTGGCAGGTTTAACCAAGGCATCACCACATCACATGCAAAGAGCCAGGCTGAAAAGGCAGGACTTCATGGCAACTTCAGCTGGTGCAGGAATTGAACCTAAGCTGTTGGTGTCACTGTTTGGGGGGGTGGGTGGGGTCGGCGGTGATAGAGAGGAGTTATAAGGAGGTAGTAACACCCAAGTTATAGGATAAAGACAACTAGATGACTGTTCCGCAAGGAAAAGGCACTAGGCAGACCGGGGATCCCTGTCTGCACTGTGACTGTTACCCTCAATAATAAGTATACCGCTATGGATACTGTTGTGCGGGGATCTACTAGGGGAAAGCCACAGCAGTCAGGTCTCTGACACTGAGCCTGGCTCTGTGCTCAGAAGGGAAGGGGGGAGACTAGGAGAGCAATAGTGATAAGAGATTCAATCGTGAGAAGAACAGACAGGAGATTGTGTGGTTGTGAACTAGATTCTTGGATGGTATTTTGCTTCTTGGGTGCCAGGGTCAGGGGCATCTGAGTCCACAGGATTCTTAAGGGGGAGGGTGAACAGCCAGAAGTTGTGGTACACATCGGTACCAATGCTATTGGTAAAGGGATGAGAACCTGAAAAGTGAATATAGGGAGTTAGGTTGGAACTTTAAAAACCAAAGTAGTAATCGCAGGATTGATCATAGCCTGTGGCATTGGTAGCAGAGAATGCGTGCTGCTGAACATGTGACTGCAGAGCTGGTGTAGTAGGGAGGGCTTCAGATATGTGGATCAGTGTGATACCTTTGGGGAAAGTGGGACCTGTACAAGGAGTTGCACATGAATTGGAGGGGCACTAATATCCTGGGTGGGAGGTTTGCTGAAGCTCTTCGGGAGGGTTTAAACCAGATTGACAGGAGGATGAGAACCAAAGCTACAGATCAGAGGATGGGGTAGCTGGTGAACAAGCAGATGCAGGGTGTGCGGAAGAACCAACAGTTGATCAGGCAAAGGTGCAGTCAGTGTGATGGTCTGAAGTGTATCTATTTTAATGCAAGAACTATCAGGAATAAGGGTGATGAACTTAGTCCCAAATAGCAAGCCATGTTGTGGCCATTACAGATACTTCGATATCACGGGAAGGGATGGTTGTTGGATGTTTCAAAAGGAATAGGGAAAGTGCTAAAAGAGGAGTAGCATTGCAAATCAAGGATAGTATCACAGTTGCAGAAAGGGAGGTCATTGAGGAGTGTTTGTCTACAGAGGTCAGTATGAGTGGAAGTCAGAAACAGGAAAGGTGCAGTCACTTTACTGGGAGTTTTTCACAGACCCCTCAATAGCAACAGAGACACAGGAGCAGATTTTAGAAAGGTTCAGAAGTAACAGGGTTGTTGTCATGGGTGATTTCAACTTCCTTTAATATTAATTGGAGCCTCCTTAGTTCAAATAGTTTGAATGAAGCAGATTTTGTCAGGTGTGTCCAGGACAGATTCCTGACTTAGTAGGTAGATAGGTTGACTCGCGATGTCATATCTCTGGGAGAATGTTTTGGTGATAGTGATCACAACTCCCTGACCTTTACTATAGTCATAGAGAGGGATAGGAGCAGACAGTATGGAAAACTATTTAATTGGGGGAGGGGGAATTACAATGCTACTAGGCAACTGTGGACCATAAATTAGGAGCAGGTATTCTCAGGGAAATGCACAACAGAAATGTGGTGGTTATTTAGGGAGCACTTGCTGTGAGTGTTGGATAGGTTTGTCCCATTTGAGGCAAAGAAGGGATGGTAGAATGAAGGAACCTTGGGATGACTAGAGATGTGGAACATCTAGTCAAGAGGAAGACGGAAGCTTACTTAAGGTTGTAGAAGCAAGAATCGGACAGGGCTTGCAAGGGTTACAACATAGCCTGGAAAGAACTGAAGAATGGAGTTTGAGCTAGAAGGAGGCATGAAAAAGCCTTGGTGGGTTGGATTTAGGAAAACCCCAAGGCATTTTGCGCATATGTGAGGAACAAGAAGATGGCCAAAATGAGGGTATGGCCGATCAGGGATAGTGGAGGGAACTTGTGCTTGGAGTTGGAGGTGGTGGGGAGGTCCTTAATGATTACTTTGTTTTAGTATTCACTAGTGAGAGGGACCTTGTTGTTCTGAGGACAGTGTGATACAGGCTGATACACTCAAACAGGTTGATGTTAAGGAGGATGTGCTGGAAAGTTTGAAAACCATGAGGATAGATAAATACCTGGGCCAGATGGGATATACTCACATTTATTATGGGAAACAAGGGAAGAGATTGCAAATTTGACAATGATGTTTGCATTCTCACTGTCCATTGGAGTAGTACCCAATGATTGGAGGGTTGCAAGTGTTATTCCCTTCTTTAAGAAAGGAATAGGGATAACCCTGGGAATTTCAGACCGGCCAGTCTTACGCTGGTGGTGTGCAAATCATTGGAGGGGATTCTGAGAGACAGGATTTATGATTACTTGGAAAACCATAGTTTGATAGTCAGCATGGCTTTGAGGGGGGCAGGTCATGCCTCCAAGCCTTTTTGAATTCTTTGAGGATGTGACAAAAGTCATTGAAGGTAGAGCAGTGGATGTGGTGCATGTGGATTTTAGCAAGGTGTTTGATAAGGTTCCCTGTGGTAGGTTATTCACAAAGTAAGAAGGCATTGGATACAGGGACATTTGGCTGTTTGGATAACAAATTTGCTGGTCTTTGGAAGACAGTGGGTGTTGGTAGATGGAAAATATTCGGCCTGGAGCTTAGTGACCAGTGATGTTCCATGGATCAGTTCTGGGACCTGTGCTGTTTGATTTTTATAAATGACTTGGATAAAGAAGTGGAAGGGAGGGTTAGTGAGTTTGCTGATGACATGAATATTGGTGGAATTGTGGATAGGACTGTTGTAGGTTGCAACTGGACATTGACATGATGCAGAGCTGGGCTGAGAAGTGGCAGATGGGATTTAGCCTGGAAAAATGTGAAGTGATTCATTTTGGAAGATCGAATTTGAATGCAAAATACAGGGTTAAAAGCAGGATTCTTGGCAGTGTGGAGGAACAGAGGGATCTTTGAGTCAATGTCCATAGATCCCTCAAACTTGCCAGGCATATGGTGTGATGACACTAATTAGCAGGGGGTTTGGGTTTAGGAGCCGCAAGGTTATGCTGCAGCTGTATAGAGCCCTGGTTAGACTACACTTGGAATGTTGTTTTCAGTTCGAGTTGCCTCATTACAGGAAGGATGTGGAAGCTTTAAGAGAGGGTGCAGAGGAGATTTACCAGGATGCGGTCTGGCCTGGAGGGCATGTCTTGTGAAGAAAGGTTGAGGGACCTAGGGCTTTTCTCATTGGAGTGAAGGAGGAGGAGAGGTGACTTGATAGACATGTACAAGATGACGAGAGGCATAGAGTGGATAGCCAGATGCTTTTTTCCTGGGTGGAAATGGCTATCATGAGGGGGCATAATTTTAAGGTGATTGGAGGGAGGTCTACAGGAGATGTCGGAGGTAGGTTTTTTCCAGAGTGGTGGGTGCGTGGAATGCACTGCCAGCAGTGGTGATAGGGTCATTTTACATTAGGGAGGTTTAAGTGACTTTTTGATCGGCTCATAGGTGATTGTAGAACATTACAGCGCAGTACAGGCCCTTCAGCCCTCGATGCTGCGCAGCCCTGTTATACTAATCTGAAGCCCATCCCACCTACACTATTCCATGTATGTCCATATGCCTGTCCAATGACGACTTAAATGCACTTAGACTTGGCGAATCTACTACCATTGCAGGCAAAGCATTCCATACCCTTACTACTCTCTGAGTAAAGAAACTACCTCTGACCTCTGTTTTATACCTATCTCCCCTCACTTTAAAGTTGTGTCCCCTTGTGTTTGCCGTTCCCATACTTGGAAAAAGGCTCTCCCTGTCCACCCTATCTAACCCTCTGATTGTCTTGTATGTCTCTATTAAGTCACCCCTCAACCTTCTCTCTAATGAGAGCAGCCTCAAGGCCCTCAGCCTTTCCTCATAAGATCTTCCCTCCATACCAGGCAACATCCTAGTAAATCTCCTCTGCACCCTTTCCAAAGCTTCCACATCCTCCTTATAATGCGGTGACCAGAACTGTACACAATACTCCCAAGTGCGGCCGCACCAGAGTTTTGTACAGCTGCAGCATAAGCTCCTGGTTTTGGAATTCAATCCCTCCTTTAATAAAGGCCAAAACGCTCTATGCTGCCTTGCCACCCAGATTGACAGGGTTGTTAACTTTCAGGGATCTGTGTACATGGACACCGAGATCTCTCTGCTCATCTGCACTTCCAAGAATCTTACCATTAGCTCAATACTCCGCATTCCGATTACTCCATCCAAAGTGTATCACCTCACAGTTGTCCGCATTAAACTCCATTTGCCACCTCTCAACCCAGCTCTGCATCCTCTCTCTCTCTGCAACCAAATACATCCTTCATCACTATCCACAACTCCACCAACGCTAGTATTGTCTGCAAATTTACTAACCCACAATTCTTCGTCCTCATCCGGGTCATTTGTAAAAAGGATGAACAGCAGTGGACCCAACACCGACCCTTGCGGTACACCCACTGGTAACTGGACACCAAAATGAACATGTTCCATCAACTACAACCCTCTGTTTTCTTTCAGCAAGCCAATTACTGATCCAAACTGCTATGTCTCCCACAATCCCATTCCTCCGCATTTTGTATAATAGCCTACTGTGGGGAACCTTACCGGATGCCTTGCTGAAATCCATATACACCACATCAACCGGTTTACTCTCATCTACCTGTTTGGTCACTTTGTCAAAAAGGTCAATAAGATTCATTAGGCACGACCTACCCTTCACAAAACCGTGCTGACTGTCCCTGATCAGATTATTCTTTTCTAGATGGTTATAAATCCTCTCTCTTATAACCTTTTCCAACACTTTACCAACAACTGAAGTGCGACTCACTGGTCTGTAATTACCAGGATTTTCTCTAATACCCTTTTTGAACAAGGGAACCACATTTGCTATCCTCTAGTCATCGGGCACTATTGCTGTAGACAATGATTTGAAGATAAATGCCAAAGGCTTGGCAATTGCTTCCCAGAGGATCTTAGGATAGATCCAATCCGGCCCAGGGGACTTGTCTATTTTCACACTCTGCAGTATTTCTAATACCTCTTCCTTGTGAACCTCAATCTCTTCTAGTCTAGATGCAAGTATCTCTGTATCTTCCTCGCCAACATTTTCATTTCCTATAGTGAACACTGTCGAAAAATATTAGTAAAATGTAGCGTATATAGGTTAGTTTGACCTTGGATTAGGTCAGCACAACATTGAGGGCCTAAGGGCCTATATTGTAGGTTATTGGCCTGCAATGGCCCCAATAACCTATAGTAACCAATTATAGGTTATTGGGGCCATTTGCCTTTAATTCCATCAATTTCCCTATTAATAGTGCTTTCTTCAGTTCCTCTAACTGACTAGGTAGTATTTCCTAACATTTTTGGGATGTTATTTGTGTCCTCCTTTGTGAAAATCAAACCAAAATATGTATTTAATTGGTCTTGCATCTTTTGTTCCTAATTATAACTTACCCTGTTTCTGATTTGATTTGATTGAATGTAACCTGCATTTCTCTTCAGTTATCTTTTTCTCCTTCCAGGAAATTGGTTATGGAAGCTTTTCTAGGTATGTTCCTTGCAAGCTCACTTTCTTACTCTCTGTATATCTCTTCTCTTCCCCCTCCCATTTCCCTCCTTTCTTGAAATCTAATGTGCTCCCTGTCCTTAGGCCTGTTGCTTTTTTGGCTAATTAGTAAGCACCTTTATTGGATCTAATAATATCCCTAATTTCCCATGTTAGCCACAGTTGGGTCACTCTTCGTTTAATGTTTATGCCAGACAGAAATGAATAATTATTACACTTCCCCATGTACTCGAAATGTTTGCCATTGCCAAATTGGAAGAGAGATTAATAGTAAGGAAAATGAGCACACATTACAGCAGTTTATCAACAGACTGGTCAAGCAGGCAGAGCAGTTGCAATTCAATTCAACTTGGAAGGGTATGAGATATTCTTTGTGAAAGGCTAATAATGCAAAGAGTTACACTGTTTGGTAGGATCGTAACATCAATGAGCCTCAGGTGAAGCACTGTTATTTCCCGCTTTTTTTATTTGTGTTTAGGTTTCCTTGGTCTGATATTTCCTGTTCTTTGTCTGAGGGTGGTGATTGAGTTCAGTTGAGTTCAGGGGAGTGTTGTTGAACAGAGATCTAGGGGTCTGCAAAAGTAGCGTCGCAGGTTAGACAGGATGGTGAAGAATGCACTTGACATGCTGGCTTCATCGTTCAGAACACTGAGAACAAGAGTTGGGAGTATCATGTTATGGATGTACAAGACATTGTAGTACTCCAAATGCAGGCTTACCAATTTGGATTACAATTCTGGTTGCCCAGCTGCAGGAAGGATGTTATTAATCTGGAAAGGATGGAGAAAAGATTTACAAGGATATTACTGAGACTGAAGGGTTTGAGTTAGAAGGAGAATCTGGATAGGCTGGGACTTTTCGCGAGAGGCTGAGGGGTGACGTTCATAGAGATTTATAAAAATGAATGACATAAATGAGGTGAATAGCCATTGCCTTTTCCTTAGGGTAGGGCAGTTTAACACAAGAAAGCATAGGCATAAGATGAGAGTGAAAAGATTTTAAAAAGGCACCCAAGGGGTAGTTTGTTTCACTGGGTGATGTGTGACAGTCATAGAGATGTACAGTACGGAAACAGACTCTTCAGTCCAACTCGTCCATGCTGACCAGATCTCCTAACCTAATCTAATCCCATTTGCCATCACTTGGCCCATATCCCTCCAAACCCTTCCGATTCATATACCCATCCAGATGCCTTTTAAATGTTGCAATTGCAATTGTACCAGCCTCCACCACTTCCTCTAGCAGCTCATTCTGTACATGCACCACTCTCTGCATGACAAAGTTGCCCCTTAGGTCCCTTTTATGTATTTCACCCCCCCCCCCCCCTCCCCCCACCTCACCTCAGACCTATCCCATCCAGTTCTGGACTCCCCCACCTCAGGGGAAAGAACTTATCTATTTACCCTATCCACGCCCATCATGATTTTGTAAACCTCTATAAGGTTACCCCTCAGCCTCTGACGCTCCAGGGAAAATAGCCCCAGCCTATTCAGCCTCTCCTATAGCTCAAACCCTCTAACCCTGGCAACATCCTTGTAAATCGTTTTTCTGAACCCTTTCAAGTTTGACAGCCTCCTTCTGATAGGAGGGAGACCAGAATTGAATGTAATATTCTGATAGATGCCAGAAATGGTAGAGGAGTGCAATTATAATATTTAAAAGACATTTGAATACATATGGCTAGGGAAGGTTTAGAGGGTTGTGGGCCAAATGAAGGCAAATTGGAATATTTCTGTTTAGGAATCTGGTCAGCATGGGCTGAAAAGTTAGTTTCTGAGCTGTCTCTGTAGTTCTTCACCCAGAGTGGTGAGCCTGTGGATTTCACTACCACAGTGTAGTTGAAGTCAAAACATTGTTTTCGAGGAATTAGGATGAACTTAATCAGCCACAATCATTAAATTGCAGAGCAGGCTCTGGAGTCTAATGTCAAGATCAGCGTGGTGCTGGAAACGGCAGCATCCGAGGAGTAGGAAAAATTGACATTTCGGTCAAAAGCCCTTCATCAGGAATGAGGCAGGAGCCTCCAGGGTGGAGAGAGGAATGTAACAGCAAAGATGGTTGTGGAATAGTGGTATATTTTTTTTAAAAAAGTTAATGGCTGACAATAAGGAGATCCCAGTGGGAAACAAGGATTCGAGGAAAGGGATAAGCCAACCATGGTTAATTGGGAGGTCTGGTCTAAAATCGCATTAAACAAAAGACCTTCAATGTAGCAAAGATAAGTGGTAAGTTCAAGGATTGGAAAATGTTTTTAAAAATCAACAAAAGTTGGCTAAAAATAAAATGGAGGGAGAAGATGAATTTTGAAAGTGAACTTGGCAATATTATCAACCAAGAATTGAGAGAGGAGTTGAATAAATACTGTTCATCAGTTTTCACTAAAGAAGATACTAATACAAAGAGGAAACAAATACAATTGTTTTCACATGAGAAAAGGTGCTCGAGAAGCGAATGGGCCTAAAAATGGATGAATCTCTTGTAACTGGTGAGATGCTTCTTTGGATATTAAAAGGAGTAGCTACAAAGATATTGATGCATTCTTAATAATCTTCCATTAATGCTTCAATTTGGTAAAAGTCCTGGAGGATTGGAAAACTGACTATGTATGATCTCTAATTTTATAAAGGGAAGGGAACAAAAATGGGTAACTTTAGGCCAGTTAGCGTAATGACCACGTTAATGGGGAAAATGTTAGAATCTATTGGAAAGGATGCAGTAAAGCATTTATAAGTACAGACTCTGGTGAAGATCACAAAAGGGAAGATCATCCTTGATTTTAGAATTTGGCTACTCAATAAGGTAAGAGCCCATTGTGTTTGGAGAAGTATAATAGCATGGGTAGAGAATTGACTGACTAATGTTTTCTGATTTTCTGATTGTCTATGGATGTAATTAGGGTAACTAGGCAGAGACTCTGGCCCTTCAAAGTTCAGCAAGGTGGCCTTTGTATGGAGCTGAAGGAGATGGGGGAAGTACAAAATGAGTATTTTGCATGAGTGTTTATTGTGGAGAAGGATATGGCAGATATTGAATGTAGGGAAGTAAATGGTGACATCTTGAAAAATGTCCATATTAAAGAGGAGGAAGGGCTGGGTGTCTTGAAATGCGTAAGTGGATAAATCCCCAGGACCTGATCAGGTGTACCCTAGAACTCTGGGGAGCTAGGGAAGTGATTGCTGGGCTTTTTGCTGAGATATTTGTCATTCATAGTCACAGGTGAGGTGCTGGAAGAGTCTAGGTTGGCTAATGTAGTGCCACTATTTAAGAAAGGTGGTAAGGAATAGCCAGGGAACTGTAGACCAGTGAGCCTGACATCTGTGGTGGGCAAATTGTTGGAGGGAATCCTGAGGGACAGGATTTACAAGCATTTGGAAAGGCAAAGACTGATTGGGGATAGTCAGCATGGCTTTGTGCGTGGGCAGTCATGTCTCATGCATTTGATTGAGTTACTTTAAGAACTAATAAAGATGATTAATGAGGGCTGAGCATTAATGTGATCTATATGGACTTCAGTAAGTCATTCAACAAGGTTCCTCATGGGAGATTGGCTCCAAGTGACCTTGCAAACCAGTTTTGTATCCAAATGACTTGTTCTCCCTGTATTCTAAGGTAGAAGGTAGAGGGTTGATTTTTAGACTGGAGGCCTGTGACCAGTGCTCTGCCACCAGGATCGGGTGCTGGGTCCACTACTTTTTTGTCATTTTATGTTCCAATCCAAATCATTTATATAAGAGGTATAGTTAATAAGTTTGCAGATGACACCAAAATTGGAGGTGTAGTCATAATATCACTAGATTATTAACCTAGAAACTCATCTCCTGTTCTCAGGGCCTGAGTTTGAATCCTGTTATTGCAGATGGTGCAATTGGAATTCAACAAAAGAAAAATGGAATTAATAATTTTCTGATGGCCATGAAGCCATTGTATATTGTCAGAACTATCCATCTGTTTCAACCAAGACCTTTGGGAATGAAATCTGCTATCCTAATCTGGTTTGGTCTCCAGATACATAGCAATGTGGTTGATTGTAAACTGCCCTCTGCAATGGTCACTTATTTGTAGCAGTCAATCGCTATGAATTTGCAAGAAAGAAATAAAACCAGCCAGACCACCTGGCTTTGACTTAGGATTGTCTTTGTCATTTCTGGTATCTATCAATATTGCAAAGTCTTCCTTACTATCAAATGGAGGGGAATGGTATCATACGCCAGCCAAGCAACAGCCTAACATAGTCATGCTCACAGAATTATATCTTTCAGATAATGTCTTACCCATCACTATTATAACCTTTTTGGATATGTCCTCTCACCAGTTGCATAAACCCAGCTCAGGTGACCAGGTCATGGTTTACAGTTGGATTGAGTTCCCTCAACCTCACCATTGACTCTGGAGCCAGTGGCGTCTCATGGTTTCAGTTTAAACATGGGCAAGGAAATATCCTCCTCATTACCACATGCTGTCCTTTTAGCTAATGAATCTATACTCCTCCAGGTTGAACAACACCTTCGAGAAAGCACTGAGGGTGGCAACAGTGCAGACTGTACTCTAGGTGGGGGATTTTGGTGTCCAGCAGCAAGTGACTTGACAGCGATAATACTAATCAAAGTGGTCTAGTCCTAAAGGATGTAGCTGCAGGACTGGGTCTGTGACAGGTGTTAAGGGAACCAATAAGAAGGAAAATCAGACTTGACCTCATCCTTTCCAATCTGCTGTTGCACGTGCATTTGTCCATCACTATATCTGTAAGAATGACCACCTTACTGTGGTGAAATCTTGCCTTTGATTGACGATAATCTCCATCGTGTTGAGTGGCAGTATCGTTATGCTAAATGGGATAGACTTCAAACTGATCTAACAGCTCCAGTTGGGCATCTGTGGCACTGTAGCCATTAACAGCAGCATAGTTGTACTCCAACATAGTCTACAACCTCATGGCCTGGTACACCATTGACTACAGTTTTTGAAAGATATTACTACTTAACTCACCCTTCAACAAACCCACTGTTTAAAACCTCCACACTATGTAAGTGCAAAATGATCTTAAACAGTGGAATCGTTCCTTTTTTTGTAAATATATTTACTAGCAAGAAAAAGAATTTGATTTCACAAACACATTATTGCAAATATAACAAATAACAGTATAGTAAAGAAAAATGCAAATTACAATGCGACTGCCTACAAACCTACCTTTAATACAATACAAAAAAAACCTAACACTGTGCAAAATAGCACCAATAAATAAGTGAGTGACAAATAAAACAAAAGAACACACAAAAGCACAAAATAGCAATACTTGCCGCTAAGCTCCCATACAAAACAACAGGAGTGTTGTGTGTATATCTACTCATATTAACTCAGGAGATTCCCCCCCCCCCCCCCCCCCCCCCCCCCCAGGGCTCAGCAAACCTAACCATCCTGGTTAAACAAGCACCTTAGTTAAGATAGCAGACAAATCTATATCCAAATAACTCAAAAAGGGCTGTTGTGTGGTGCACCAGCTTTGTAAAAAAGAAATCCAAGGGAATGTGCTCCATCATTAATTTCTGCCATCCCAGTAAGCCTGGCAGATTCTCTGACATGCAATTCATCAGAATATTCTTCTGTGCACAGTAAGAATTTTAAATAGTTTCTTCCCATGCCCGTTTAAAGATGATAAATTCGGTAGATCTAGGAGGAGCGATATTAGGTCTACTTTAACTTTGGTCCTCTACTCTCCCTAGCTCTCCTGCCTCAGTGCTCCAATAAACACTGAGCCTGTGGCATGTCCAGAAGCAATGGATAAGAGTACATCCACATGTTTTACATTTGGGGCATATTGAAGATACCCTTTTTATAAACTTCGCCAAACAGTCCGGTGCCAGATGAACCCTGTGCAGAACTTTTAACTGCGTAGTGCATGTGCTATTACAGATTGAGATCTTTTGCATGTCCTCCCATGTTTCAGAAGAGATTTCCACTCCTAGCTCTTACTCCCAGACCTCACACAACCAGTTAATATCCTGCCAGGCCCTGCCACCTAGCAAGCGATAAAGGGCACTAATGGAGAGGGTGATTGTGGAACGTAGCAACAGCCTCTCTGTATCAGGCTTATACAGAAGTGTAGTTGTCTTCTGGATGAAATCCCTAACCTGGAAAAGATCTCTGGGCTGCCCGTATATGAGGCTCAATTGCTCAAAAGACATAATTGCTGCCCATAGTTTAAACCCTGAGTCCGTCATCCCTGGTCGGAACCCTGGCATACCAACTATGGGTATAAGTGGCAAAGCAACCGTCACTCTGACACATTGCCTTCCATGCCTTGACCATACTAATACAAATGGTGTTCTGGCAGTAGTCCATAACTCTCCTCATATTAATATGTTGCTCATGGATAAGAAGAGTGCACTTTGCCTGGGAGGCCTTGATATCCAGCCGTATTGAGCCCAGATCATTACCTGCCCAATTGCACACAAAGGACACCAGGGAACTCAACTGATACCTCCTGATGTCTAGAAAATCAACTCTTCCTCATCCTTGAGACAACTGCAATTTGGTAAGTTTAATGAGGGGCCGCCCACAATGCCAGACAAAGGAACTAAACCAACCCATACGTTTCTGCAGCATTGACCTGGGAAACCGTGTAGGGAGCATACACATGGGATGATGCAAATGTGGAAGGGTATTCATCTTAATGAGGGCTAATCGGCCCAACCATGAAATTGGAAGAGCCTCCCATCTCTGGAGATCCTGCTAATATTGTCAAGCAAGTGAGCAAAATTAGTCTGAGATAACCGATCAAACATGGGGGTAATAAAAATGCCTAGGTATTGGAGCCCTGCCTGTGACCACTTAAAAGGGAATCTAGGGCCACCTTCAACCTCTGGCGCTTCCTTGAGTTTCCTCAAAGGCATTGCCTCCGATTTTGCAAAGTTGATCTTATATCCTGAAGTAGCCCCAAATGAATTAATACGTTGTATCAGATGGGAATAGAGGTCATTGGGTTCGATTTAAAAACAGAAGGACATCATCCGCATACAGTGTAATCTTGTGTACCCTCGATCCAACTTCCGGAGCGCTTATGTGGACGTTCTGACATCATCAGCATAACAACAGCAGTGAAAGGGGACAGCCTTGATGATTACCCCTACCAATCCTCAAATTCCCAGACTTCACCCCATCGGTGGTGATTGCGGCCAGAGGGTGGTGATATAAAACCGCCACCCACCTAGCAAAGACCCCACCCAGCCCAAACCGCTGTAAGATAGAGAGATATGGCCATTCCACCCGGTCAAACGCTTTCTCTGCATCTAAGGAAATCACCAACCCCTGAATTGATCGTTGCTGACATACTTGGACCATATTTAGCAACCTTTTAATATAATTACAGGACCTATAGCCTCTCCGGTCCTCTTTGAGAACATGGGGCAATCCCAAGATTTTAGACAGAATCTTGAAATCTGAATTTGATAGAGAAATGGGCCTGTATGAGGCACAATCCTCAGGAACCTCCCCTTCTTAAGAATGAAGGAAATATTAGCTTTTCTCAAAGATGGTGGTGAGCATTCATGTGTATAGGAGTGATTGTACATGTCCAACATGGGTCCTGACGGAATCCCTATAAACTCCTTAAAGCTCTCGTGGGAGACCATCAGGGCCAGGCGCTTTCCCACTCTGAAGTTGCCGAGCTGCCTCCTGTATATCCTGAACTGTCAAGGGGACATTAAGGAGAGAGGCCTGTACCAAGGTTACCCCTGGGAGTTCCAGGTTCTTAAAAAAAAGACTTCCATTTTGGCCACCTGTCCTCGCAATCTTCAGACAGATACAATTTGGAGTAAAAACTCCGAAAAGCCTCATTAATCCTTTTGGCATTGTGTATGTAAGGACCCCGGCGCTGTGTCTAATTGCTAATACCGGAAGGTTGTGATCCACTTTAGCTTAGTCACTGAAGGCAGTGCAAAATGTGCCGCCTTGCTGGCTTTCAACCGCATCTCAAGTAGACGCTGCTCCTCCCCCTTCTGTTGTTTCGGCTAGCCGAATAGGAAATAGCTAATCCTCTAGCAAAGGCCTTTACGGTCTCCCATACACAGACTGACTACTAGCTGTGCCTGAGTTGATAGTCAAGAACTCCTTCAAAAAACATTCCACAAGTCTGGAATCCTTAAGGAGAAAAGGATGCAAACGTTAGTGTCGCAAACCTCGCCCCTCACTCTTGGCCTTAACCTCCTTAACCTCCATGTGATTCGAGATCGTTATGTTCCCTATTTTACAACCCATAATCGAATGCAGAAGGGTCAAAGGAGCCAGAAAAAGATCAATCATCGTGTGACGTTTGTCGGTTTGGAAAAAAGGTGACGTCCCTGCTGGTAGGGTGAAGACATCTCCAAATATCCAGCCCCAGCTCCTCACGTACGTTAGCCACTGCTTGGCCTGTGAAGAAATAGTTGGGGAGCCACTCGGCATCCTGTCCACTGTCTGATCCAAAAGCCAATTAAAATCCCCTCCTATAATAATGTGCTGTGTTCCAAAGGCACTCTACTTAGAAAAGGCACTAACCCAAAATTTGATGGGATGCACAGGAGGACCGTAGACATTTAAAATACCATATTCCTCTCATGTATCAGGGCCTTAAGCATCACAAACCGTCCTTGCTCATCTTTCATTTGCTCTAATAATGCGAACGGAAGATTTTTCTGGATAAGTACCGCTACTCCCCTACTTTTAGTAGTAAAGGATGAAAAGAACCCCCTGTCATAACCCCTCTGTGTAACTTCAGGTCTTCCCCATCATCAAGATGGGTTTCCCACAACAGAGCGATATCAAACCTTTTCCTCTTAAGCTGGAAAGCCGTTTTTTCCTTTTAACAGGCGAATGACTTCCTTTGATGTTCCAGGTGCACAATTTAAGAAGACACTTAGCCATATCCCCTTTTAGAGACCTTTGAACCCCTGGGAGAAAGAACCCTGCTTACAATGTGGTGACCACAAGTCAATAAAGACCTCTAGAGTTGCAGAATTGTGTATACAAAAACTACTGTATCATAACTACAAACAACTATTGCTACCAAAAAAAGACAAAGAAAACCAACTATAAAACCTTAAACTGGAGACTCTTCCCCCTTGCCCATTGGGGGCACTCATCCTCCTAGTCCCCTCCTTCACAGCTCCTTCAAGCCTGGACTGTGCCCAGTCTTAGGCAAAAAAAAACTAACAGGGAGATGATCCTTAAGTCAACAAAAAAAAGACAAAGTCAGGATAAGCTCTCTGCCCATCCCTGGCTCCATGTCACCTACTTGTGACTGAAAGAGAACAAACAAAGGGAGACAACAAGGGACACCCCCAAAATTTCCTATGATAAAATCCAGTTATAAAAATTTATTAGGAACAAGATATTCCAAGATTTTAAAGAAATTATTAGGGAAAGAGAAAGGGGAAGGGATAACATGGAAAGAAGGAAAAGAGGACGGACATTAACCGTATTCTTCAGACCAGTTTGTCTATTTTAAAGTGGCTACAAAGTTCTTAGCTTTATCCGATGAATCACACTTATAAACTGAGTCCTCGTGGCTGAATGCCCAGGTTCCTCAGCTTGTTTTTAACTTCATTGAAGGATTCTTCTTTTGAATTACAGCTGCCAAGAAATCCTGGAAAAACTTGGTTTTTGACCCCTTGTGCAACAGTGCCTGTGAGTCTTTTCCCAGTGATCTGGAAGCTTCTATCACTTTTTGCTTGTCCTTGTACATGTGGAGGTGCACAAGGACTGGGTGGGGGCGCTGTACCGGCCCAGACCTGTGCACTGCCATCTGATAGGCTCTTTCAATCTACAGGCAGCTGGGCTCTATTTGAAGGCCCAGGAACTGCGGCAGCCAGTTTTCAAAGAAGCTGACTGGCTGCCCACCTTCTTCACCCTCCAGGAGCCCGACAATCCGAAGATTCGTCTTTTGACCTTGATTTTCAAGGTCGTCCAACTGGTCTCGTAAGGACCGCACCTCCCACTCTAGTACCTGGATCTGACCAGATGAGGACACGATCGCTGCTTCAGGGACCTTGGTTCGACCCTCCATCCGCTCCCTGAGGCTCTGGAGCTCCTGTTCATGCTTCTGCAGCATGGACGTGATGAGTTGGACCTGGGCAAGGATCTCCTCACCGATCTCTTCAATCGCAACCCAACCTTCAAGGTAAGTCGCCATCGTCGCCGCCAATTCATCTGAGTCTTTCAGGTCCTCCAGCTGCGGCCTCTGATATGCTCAGTGCTGCAGGGGAGTGTCCTCCCTGCTGCTGTTTGCTTGCTCCTTTTACTTTTGGCATCCTTCCCATTCTGTAAGGTTATAAACGAATAATTCCTCAACATAAGTTGGCGAGGGATGGCAAAAAACACCAATATGTCTTGGCTGTTAGGCAGAGCCATTCACGGCAGTTCTACAGAATTGCCGCCGTCTTGTCGAGTCCATTTAAAAAACAGTACCCAAGCTTATTTATTATTTTTTAGTGGAAGCTAACAAATTTCTGAATTATTTCTTCAGTGTTTGCTGGTTGCTTGAAACACTTCCGTATCTTGTTAATCCCAAGTCTGTGGTGGATAGAATGATGACAGCTACTGCTGGTCCTTTGGTGGCACTAATGGCTATAATGATCAGCTGGACTTTTCAGTGGCTGGCAGTGCTTGATTGGAAATTCCCATCTCGGGCTGTTTTCCTGTGGATGGTCACAAGATCTGCTGTTCACTTAATTGCCTGATTGGCACTTAATATCATTGGCTATCTGCAATATGAGACACTTACCAGCTGAAGGGAGAAGCCCCCTCCCTGGCACCTGGCTTAATTCCACACCCCCACACCCACATCACTTCCAGTTTGCAGGAAAGGTAAATGCAAGTTGCTAGTGCCACAGTCTAACTCGAAAGGACATGCCACAATGGTAATTAAGGACTTGAGGAAGGAATAGTTACAAGGTTGTTACGAACCATGTTGCATGGCATTCCTTTTTAGGGTTCAAGTTTATAGTTCTGAAGTTATTTTCTTAGATTTACAGTCTGGTATACATTGGTCTGGGAATGTGATGGAGGAAGATTCAGTTGTAGATTTCAAAAGAGAAATGGATGGTTTTGTGAAGAAAAATACTTGTAGGGTTATGATAAAAGAACAGCAGAGTGGCATTGGCTGAGTAGCTTTTGTAGAGAACTGGCAAAGAATCAGAGTCATGTAGCATGGAAACAGGCTCTTCACTCCAACTTGTCTATGCTGATCAGGCTTCCTTGTCCCGTTTGCCTGTGTTTGGTTGATATCCCTTTAAACCTATCCTATCCATGTGCCTGTTCAAATGTATTTTTAATGTTGTAATTGTACTCTACTCTACCACTTCCTTTGGCAGCACCCATATAAGCACCACCCTCTCTGTGTGGAAAACTTTACCCCTCCGTTCCCTTTTAATTCTTCCCCCTCTCACCTTAAACCTATGCCCTCTCATTTGAGTATGTTGAACTGAATAGCCACCTTCTGTGCAGTAATTGTTTAGTGATTTTCTGCTGAAACTATGATGGGAAGAATTTTGAGAAAATAATGTATATTTTGGGAATTATTTGATCATTACTGAGGCAAAATCAAAGTTTTGGCAACATTTCTATTTGTATCTTGCAGTCTATTTTTGCACATTAGCAGACTTCTGTAACTTTTTCCAAAATCAGTACTTAAATTTTCAAGTATTTGGTGGAATAATGCTAGAAACCCTAAGCAAAGTTTAGGACACTCTGAGTGTATGTAGCTTTTGCTAGAAGGTAAATGATTTAAAGGCATAACTAGAGATAAGTAGGTATGATTTCTTGACTAAAATTGAATATGCAAAACATTTGGCATTTTTAGAAAGTATAAGAAGGCAAAGAAGGAGTTGTTGACTAGAGTAAGAGAGGAGATCCGTAGATTAGTAATCGAGGACCTCTGATCAGAAAAACCAAACATGCAATTCGTTTGAAGTTCTGAGACAGCAAGCATTGGCCGGCGATGTTTAAAGACGGCCAATTAGTCGTGGTAGTTTTTTTTTATTGTATGGGATGTAAATATTGCAGTTATTGCCTATCCCTCGTTGCTGTCCATGTGCTGGAGATAGACCTACAATTCCATTAGGGAATTCCAGAATTTTGACCCAGCAACAGTGAAGGAATGATAATAATCAGGGTATTAAAAATTAACAATGTAACAAAAACACAAATTATTGGAAAACCTCAGTTAGTCTGGCAGCATCTCTGGAGAGAAAGTAGAGTTAACATTTTGGATCGAGTGATACTTCCTCAGAACTGATGGTAAATCCCATTGGAGAGAGGAGCAGAATTTCTTCAGGGTGGTAATGTGATTGTACGGTAATCATTGGTGATTTCACATATTGTTGAAAAATGTGGTGCTGGAAAAACACAGCAGGCCAGGCAGCATCCGAGGAGCAAGGGAATCAACGTTTCAGGCATAAGCCCTTCTTCAGGATTTCACATATTGACTTGGCAATAGTAAAAAGCACAAATAGTGTTGAAGATTAATTTCTGAAGTGTTAGGAATGATTATCTGGAGCAGTATGTTGAGCCAACTAGAAAACTGGCTGATATCTGAAAAAGGCTAATGAATAATCTTGTTCTAGAAGAGTTTCAGAGATGAGTGACCATAATATTTAGAATTTTACATTGAGCTATATCTCTTAAAACAATCTAAAGCCAGGATGTTAAATTTGAACAGGAAATATTATGAAGGAATGGTGAGAAAAATAGTTTAGATGGATTTGCAAAATACATTCCAGCAACTCTACATTCCTTTAAGGCAGAAAACCCCAAAAATATCTGTCAACTACGACTAACAAAGGAAGTTTAAAATTGAAGTCCAATTGAAAGAAAAGGATTATAATGTTAGCAGAATAAATGGTCAACCAGAGGATCAGAAGGATCTTAGAATTTAGCAAAGGACAACCAAGAATCTGAACGATATGAAAATAAATGAGCAAAAAACAAGTGAACGTAAAAATATCTATAGGTATGTTAAAAAGGCACATATCTATATTTTAAAAAGTTTGACGAAAGTAAATGAGGGTCTATTACAGGCAGACTTGGGTGAATTTACAATGGGTATTAGAGAAGTGATTGAGAAGGTAAATGATTACTTTATGCCTGTCTTCACTGAGAACTGGAAATCTATCAGAATTGGAGATCCAAGGGACTAGGGAAAATTAGTTGAAGGAAATTAGTATTAGCAAGGTTGTGTTGGAGAAATTAGTTAAACCAGGGTCTGATATTCTGCATCAGTGTTGAAAAAAGTAGCTACGGAGATGGTGGGTGCATTGATGATGGTTGCTCAAAATTCAGTAGATTCTAGAATAGTTCCTAAAGAATGGAAAGTATCAAATGTCACTCAACCATTTAAGAGGGGAGGAAGAGAATGAGGAACTACAGACCTCATGGCTTTAATAGAAGGGAAGGAGCACTAATCTACACAGTGGGCGCTTGGATAAAAATGACTGGACATGGTCAGTATGGATTTTGAGTTTGATTAAATCTGTTGGAGTTGGTGAAGAATATTACTAATTGTTAAAAGAAAGTCTTTGGACATATCAATAGTATACTTCAATTTTCAGAATGCTAAGGCCCTATGATGCATGATTAGAAGTAGCAGGCTGTTCAGCACATTATTGAGTCTGCTCTGCTGTTCAGTGAGATCATGGCTGATCTGATGATCCTCAGTCCACTTGCCTGCATTATCGCCATAACCCTTGATTTCCTGACTGACTAAAAATGTCTATCTCTGCCTTGAAATACACTTGATAACAAAGCCTATTCAGCTCTCAGCAATAAAGAATTCCACAGATTCACTACCCTTTGAGAGAAGAAATTACTCCTCGTCTCTGTATTAAATATGTGACCCCCTTATTTTGAAGATATAATCTGCTGCAGGATATTGATTGGCAAAGTTGAAGTGCAGGGGATAGGAGGTAATGTATTGCACAGATTAAGGATTGGTTAACTGGAAGAAAACCAATGTAAGAACAACAGGTCATTTTCGCTAGAGCTAATGGGTGAGGGTCAGAATTTGGGTCACAGCTATTTATGATATATATCATTGATTTGGGTGTGTGGACCAAATTAATATTTCCAAGTTTATAGATGCCACAAAGCTAGATAAGAATATGTGCTGTGAGGAAGATGCAAAGTGGATTTACAAGTATTTGGATAGATTTGGTGAGTGGAGAAGAACATGGCACAGAATATAATGAGCAAAAATATGAGTATATCCACTTTGGTAGGATGAACAGATCTGCAGATTATTTTTTAATGCTATGAGATGATAAACTATTTGTACAAAGAGACCTGGGTATCCTGATCATGAAGTCACCAAAAGCTAATAGGAAGGCAGTTAGGAAGGCAAATGGTTGTTAGCCGTGATTGCAAGAATTAAATTTACACAAGTCGCAAAGTCTTGCTTCAATTGTACAGAACCTTGATTAGATTGCACCTGAAGTGTTGTGCAGGTTTGATATTCTTGCCTCGAAAAGCAGTGTATTGCCAGTTAAAGTTCAAAAGACCTGTTCCTGGAATGAAAGGGCTGTCCTCTGAGGAGAGTTAAAGTGTGGCATTGGAAAAGCACAGCAGGTCAGGTAGCATCCGAGGAGCAATAGAATCAGTGATTTGGGCATTACCCCTTCATCAGGAATATTGGGGGATGGTGGGAAAGGGGGCTGAGAGATAAATTGGGGGGGAAGGTAGCTGGGAAGGCGATAGTTGGCTGCAGCTAGGGGGTGATAGTGATAGAAGATGGATAGGCAGGACAGTTCAAGAGGGCGGTGCTGAGTTAGAGGGTTGAATCTGGGATAGGGTGGGTGGAGGGGAGATGAGGAAACTGGTGAAATTGACATTAATGCCATGTGGTTGAAGGATCTCAAGGTGGAAGATTTAGGTTTTCTTCCTCATCAGGTGGCTTGAGTTTGGCAGTGGAGGAGATCCAGGACTTGCATGTCCTTGGAGAGTAGAAGTGGTCAGCCACAGGGTGGTGGGGTTGTTTTGTGTGTGTCCCAGAGATGTTCCCTGAAGTTTTCCTCAAGTTGGCGTCCTGTCTTCCCGAGGTAGAGATGACCACATCAAGAACAACGGACACAGTAGATGAGGTCTTTGGATATGCAGGGAAATATCTGCCGGATGTGAAAAGATCCTTTGGTACCTTGGACAGAGCTGAGGGGACCATAATTTCCTCTCCCAAGTGATCAACAATGCCCATAAGTGCATCTCCTCCATTTCCCACACCTCCACCCTTGAACTCCTTCCTTCCAACCACAACAAGGATAGAACCCACTTGGTCCTCACCTTCCATCCCAACAGTCACCAGATACAGTGCATTATCCTTCGCCATTTCTATCACCTACAATCAGACCCCATCACCAGAGTTATATTTCCCTCCCCACCCCAATCTGTGTTCTGCAGAGACCATTCCCTCCGTGACTCCCTTATTAGGACCGCGACCCCTCAACTCCCGGCACCTTCCATGCAGCCGCAAGAGGTGTAAAACCTGTGCCTACCCCCTCCCCCTCATACACTTCCATCCATGTCTGGAAAGGATATTTTCACATGCAGCAGAGATTTTTCTGCACTTCTACCCACCTCATCATCTGCGTCCATTGCTCTCGATGTGGTGCCCTCTATGTCGGGAGACAGGGTGCCAACTTGTGAAATGTTTCAGGCAGCATCTCTGGGATGTATACACGAAACAGCCCTGCCACCCTGTGGCCAGCCACTTCAACTTCCCCCTCCCACTCTGTCAAGGACATGCAAATCCTGTGCCGCCTCCATCGCCGAATCCAAGCCACCTGACGTCTGGAGGAAGAATGCCTCATCTTCCACCTGGGGACTCTCCAATCACAAGACATAATGTCGACTTCACCAGTTTCCTCATCTCCTATACCTCTACCTCATTCAAGATCTAACCCTCCAACTCTGCACTGCCCTCTTGAACTGACCTACCTGTCCATTTTCCTTCCCACCTATCTGCTCCACTCTTCCTCTGATCTATCACTATCACCCCCCCCACCTGCATCTACCTATCGCCTTCCCAGCTACCTTCCCACTGCCTCTGCCTCAATTTATCTCTCAGCTACCTCCACATTCCCACCCCCCATGTTCCTGATGAAGGGCTTATGCCCAAAATGTCGATTCTCCTGTTCCTTGGATGCTGCCTCACCTTCTGTGCTTTTCTAGCGCCACACTTTTAGATTCTGATCTCCATCATATTCGGTCCTCACTATTTCTCCCTGTCATCTGAAGACAGGTTATGAAAACTAGGCCTATATTTCGCAGACTTTTGAAGAATGAGAAGCAATCTCATTGAAACCTACAAAATACTTAAAGGGACCAACAGGGTTGATGGAGGTAAGATGTTTCTCCTGGTTATGGACTTTGGACCTAGTGGGTACAATAGAAAATAAGGGGGAGTACCCATAAGTGCGATATGGAGAATTTTTTTAACTCCAAGGTTTGGGATCTTTAGTAGTCTTTGTCTCTCAGGTCTGCAGAAGGTTGGTCTTTGAGCATCTTTGAAGTAGCAATTGACACATTTCTCAATATCAGTGACCTAACCGGTAACTTTCAAAGGAGGTTCCAAAGCACTGAAGGTGTCACCTCAACAGGGGATGAAACACCCTACAAGTCAACTTCCCAGCTCAGCAAATATACCCACAACCATGGTAACAGGCACTCAAGCTACAAATCTTTATGCAAACCAGTAATGTAAGGAATGCTGCACGTGTGGGGGAAAATGGAATTGAAGTGGGTGATCAGCCAGGTTTGACTAATGTAACCTCTTGTTTCTTGTGTTCCTATTTAAAGAAATTCTGCAAGAAAGACCCTCCAACTCTGCACTGTCCTCTTGAACTGACCTACCTGTCCATTTTCCTTCCCACCTATCTGCTCCACCCTTCCTCTGACCTATTAAGACCTATTAAGGTTAAGAGCTTTAAGTCTTGACCAATTAACATTGTTTATGTCTGAGTTATGAATGGTACTGTCTGACTGGTCAGTTGCATGTCGATTTCTTGAAGCCCTTTTATTGTGCCCATCTCATTAACAAATTGGGAGCTTCACAATATAGGAGAAGGTGTTACATTTGCATAAGTTTCAGTCTAATTGATTGTGGATTGCTATTTTCTATTTGTGGTCATTCTTTCCGGGCAAAGTTTATTATTAAACACCTTCAGTGGAAGATGACTATGCATTTGCATTTAAACAAGAATGTTGTAATGTTCGATATATATAACAATGTGTTATCAGTTCAGTGAAGAAGTGCTCATTGTTGTCCATGACCAGTGTGAAGCATATTGTAGAGTTGTCAACCTGATAAGGTTCATTCAAATTGTACTTATCTACCTTATGTTCTATAATAAATAATGCAGTAGCTAGAATGTTGGCACCATTCTGATTCTGTTGTACAGGAAGGAGGGTCAAAGTGCAATAGTGTTAGTCATGGTGGATTCCATGGTCAGGGTCCACATTGACATTTCTGTGGCTGCTTGTGAGATTCCAGGATGGTGTGTTGCCTTTCTGGTGCCAGGCTCAAGGATGTCTCAGAGTGGACATATCGCATTCTGAAAAGGGAGAGTGAGCAGCCAGAGGTTGAAGTCCTTTTAGAACTAATGACATTAGCAAGAACGGTGAGGTCCAGCAAAAGGAATTTAGGGAGTTCGGCAGAAAGTTAAAGAGCAGGACTGCTAGGGTTGTAATGAGAAAGTGTATAAGGTATGAGCAGGTAGGGAAATAATTAAGTTAAGGGTTGCTTGACAAAAGGCTTAGTTACGATGAAGGACTTTTGCCCGAAACGTCGATTTTCCTGCTCTTCGGATGCTTTTCCAGCACCACTCTAATCTAGACAAAGGCTTAGCTAGGATGGCTTGGATCAGATAAGAACTTGCAGTAAACAGTGAGGCATTGAAGGCAAGGGTAGTGTGTTAACGAGGTGAAAAATTATTCATTATGTAAAACCATTTAACAGGATGAAGAAGCATTCATTATGTAAAGTTAGTTAACAAGGTGAAAAGCATTCATTATATGAAGCCAGTTAACAAGGTTAAGAACATTTATTGTATAATGCCGGATGGCTTAATCTTTACTATTGACACTCGCTGTTTGTAATGGTCACCCAATCAATATAGATGTTGCCCTATTTGCATACTGCTTCCTGTAAGTGACTACATAATTAATTAAGAATCTGCTGTTCGAGAGAAGACCGAGAAGTCATGTCTCTGTGTACATAGGCGATCGTTCTCTTTCCCTCCATGGCTGGAATAAAGATGGGGGTAAAGCCATACTCTGTCTCTGAGCATTTTGCGGGAACAGGACAACAGTAACTCAGGATTACTCGCTGTCCCACATGCTGTTGTGGTGAGAAATAGGAAGATAGCACAAAAGAATACGTGGCTAAAGAGCTGATTTAGGAGGGAGAGATTCAGCTATTTGCATTGTTGGGATATCTTCCAGGACAAGTGGGACGTGTAAAAAGTATGGGGTGCACCTTAACTGGAGAGATAGCAGTATCCTTGTGGGAGGTTTGCCAGTGCCACTTGAAAGGTTTTAAGTTTGTATGGCAGGGGGTTGGGAACTGAAGCAGCTGGTCAGCAGGTGAGAAGAAGGTGTCTCACAAACCTCTGAGATTTTTGAGAAGGTGACCAAGCACGTAGATGAGGGTAAGGCAGTTGATGCGGTATACATGGACTTCAGTAAAGCCTTTGATAAGGTTCCACATGGTAGGCTGTTGGAGAAAATGCAGAGGCATGGAATTGAGGGTGATTTAGCAGTTTGGATTAGAAACTGGCTTTCTGAAAGAAGGCAGTGAGTGGTGGTTGATGGAAAATATTCAGCCTGGAGTCTGGTTACTAGTGGTGTGCCACAAGGATCTGTTTTGGGACCACTGCTGTTTGTCATTTTTATAAATGACTTTGACGCAGGCATAGGTGGATGGATTAGTAAATTTGCAGATGGCACTAAAGTCGTTGGAGTAGTGGACAGTGTGGAAGAATGTTACAGGTTGTAGGGGGACTTGCATAAACTGCAGAATTGGGCTGAGAGGTGGCAAATGGAGTTTAATGCTGCTAAATTTGAGGTGATGCACTTTGGGAAGAATAACAGGAAGGCAGAATACTGGGTCAATGGAAAGATTCTTGGTAGTGTGGATGTGCAGAGGGATTTTGGAGTCCATGTACCCAGGTGGATAGTGCTGTTAAGAAGGCTTACGGTGTGTTAGGTTTCATTGGTAGAGGGATTTAGCTCCGAAGCCGTAATATCATGCTGCAACTAATCAAAACGCTGTTGTGACCACACTTGGAATATTGTGTACAGTTCTTGTCCCCATATTTTGGGAAGGATGTGGAAGCGTTGGAAAAGGAGCAGAGGAAATTTACCAGGATGTTGCCTGATCTGGAGGGAAGGCCTAATGAGGAAAAGCTGAGAGACTTGAACCTGTTCTCATTGGCAAGAAGAAGGTAAGAGGGGATTTGATAGAGACGTACAAGATGATCAGAGGATTAGAGAGGGTAGACAGTGAAAGTCTTTTTCCTAGGATGATGACATCAGCTTGTACGAGGGGGCATAACTATAAATTGAGGGGTGATAGATTTAAGACAGATGTCAGAGGCAGGTTCTTTACGCACGGAGTGGTAAGGGCGTGGAATGCCCTACCTGCTAATTCAGCCACATTAGGGAGATTTAAACAATCCTTAGATAAACACATGGGTGATTTTGGGATATGGGGATGAGCTGAGAATAATTCGCAGGTCGGCGCAACACCGAGGGCTGAAGGGCTTGTTTTGCGCTGTATTGCTCTATGTTCTATGTTCTATAAGGTAGAGGTTAACAATGAACAAGCAAGGTCAGTTTAATGAAGGTGGGACTCTTAAAAGTGCATTGGGTAAGACAGGAGGGAGGAAATAATACAACGCTGAATGACAGGATAGGGTGTACAGCCAAAATTAGAGTTCTTCGTACAAATGCACAGAGTTTAAGGAACAAGTTAAATGAGCTGTAAGCACAGATTCATATTGGAAACTAAGGTATAGTAGCGATTACAGAGGCTTGTCTGTGGGGTGATCAGGAGCAGGAACTGAACATACCAGGTTATAAGATTTATAGGAGGCATAGCAAAAACGACAGACAGGATGGCATAGCATTACTAATTAGAAAATGGAATCACTTCAGTGGTGAGAGAGAATGTAAGGAGGGAGAGAGCATTCCAAAGACCTTTTTGGGTGGAACTGAGGAGGCATAAAGGAATTAAAACCTCATTAGGTGTCCCATATAGACCACCTCGTAATAGCTGAGAAGTGTATAATTGTTTAAATGCTGAAATTAGGCAACTGTGTAGCAAAGGCAGAGTCACATTAATAGAGGATTTTAATCTTAACATAGATTAGGATAGACAGACAAGCACCTGCCAGAAAGATTGTGAATTTCTTGTGTCCCCAGCATAGTTTCCTGAGGCTGTATCTCTTTGATGCAACAAGGGGACAAGCAACATTGCACTTCATAATGAGCTTGATTTAATTAGTGACCCAGTTGTTTGTGAGCATTTTGTCAAATAGTAATCATAGCATAATTGAGTTTCATGTAGTGTTTGTAAGAGACAAAGAATGGATTTAAGTCTTGCAGACTTTAATGGGACGAGACAGAGATTGTCCACAGTAAACTAGCAACACTGCTAATAGGTAAAACAGCTGAAGAAAGTAAGGGTGTTCAAAGAAATATTTTAATGTAATTCAGAAGCATTTTGTTTCCATGAAAAGGAAAAGCGCCACCTCACAGAAGAAACTTCCATGGGGATAAGGGACTTGGTTAGAGACAAGAAAACAGCAGATGCTGGAATCCAAGGTAGACGAGCAGGAAGCTGGAAGAAGGGTTACATCCAAAACGTTGACTTCTCCACCTCCTGATGGTGCCTGGCTTGCTGTGTTCTTCCAGCCTCCTGCTAGTCTACTATGGAGATGAGGGACAGCATAAATTTCAAAGAAAGAGGCTTATAAAAATGCAAAGAACAGTACAGATCCCACAGAATGGGACAAATACAAAAACCAACAAAAGGCCACAAAGTGGCTGAAAAGGATTATGAAAGGAAACTTACAATGGACATAAAAGACAATAGATGTTATAGTTGTATAAAGGGAAAGTGGCTGGTTAAGAGTGCTGTTTGCCCTTTGAAGGCTGAGTGGGGATATTGTCAAGGACCATGAGGAAATAGCACACATGCTGAACAATTATTTTGCTTCAGTATTCGCAACAGAAATGGAGGATAGCTTGCTAGAAGTCCCAAATAAATTTACATGGATCAAGGACTAAATAAAATAAGTTGAAGTAAATCATCAATAATGGGGAAATTAAGAGAACTGAAGATTGACAAATTCCCAAGACCTAATGGTTTCCATGCACAAGTGTTCAAGGAGGTAGGAGATGCTGATGCCTGAACCATAATCTTTCAAGAGTTCCCTAGATTTAGCAGTTGTACCTCTGAATTGGAAATTTATTCATGTCACTCTGCTGATTAAGAAAGGTATCAGGAAGAAACAGAGGGAATTGCAGACCAGTTAGCTGTGGTGGGGAATTTGGTTCTGGACTCCAACAATGATCGGGCAATTGATTACCTAAAAAAAAATTCAGTTAATCAGGGAGAGTCTCTATGCATTCATGAAGGATAGGTGATGCCTGATAAACCTAGAGTTTTTTTTTGAAGTAGTAGCAAAGGACTTTTAAAAGGCTAAAGTCCTACATCAGACTGTTAGCTAAGATGGAAATTCATGGAATTGAGGGCAAATTACTGACTGGGAGAGGAACCTTGGTTGAGTGGCAGGAAACAAAGTTGGAATAATGGTTAAGTACTCAAATTGGTAGGACATGACCTGGTAGTTGGCAGTTGGACAGGCTTCCAGTTTTCAGCAGTGGCCAGTTTGTGAAACCAAGAGGCTGTGGAATGAACGTAAAATCATATTTGTCTTTAGCTTGTCTTTTATTTAATATCATTTATGTAATAAAATAGCATTGTTTCATGTGGTTATGTTTGGTTCTTTTCCCGAGGTTTCACACAAGATGTAATTCACACACACCAACTTCTGCAAATAGTTAAAGTTTATTAAAGCTTGTACAAGCTAAGTGACATGCATAATGGCATACTGTGTGCAAATCTGATCCCTACACCTAAGGGAAGGGTGTTTTGGCTTTGGAGGGAGTTCAGCGCAGGTTTACAATATGATGCTTGGACTTTAGGGGTTTAGCTAGGAGGAGAGATTAAACAAATTAGGCTTTTGTTGTCTAGAATTTAGAAGCTTAAGCAGCAAATTAATTGAGATCTTCAGCCTATTAGCAGGGAAATACAGTGTACAGAACAATCTTGATTATCCGAATGAGACGGGTGGGGAGTGTTTTGCTTGGATGACTGAGAGTTCAGATAGTGTTTTTATGGGACCTTGAGATCTTATTTGGATCATCTGAAATTCGGATATTGAGATTTGTTCTGTAAAGAAACTTCTTCCACTGGTTCAAGATTCTAGAACCGGGGCAAAGTCCAAGAATTAGGGCCAGGCCATTTGAGAGATGTCACTTCTACATGCAAAGAGTGGAGGAAGTTTGGAACTCATTTCCTTGAAGTGGTCAATGCAAATTCAATTGTTCAAACTTATTCGGGAGAGACAAACTTTTATTAAGCCATACTATCTAGGGATATTGACCCAAGGCAGGCACATGTTAGGCCACATATCAGCCATGACCTTATTGAATGGTCGAGCAGGCTCATAGGGATGAATGGCCTATTCCTGTTCCTGTGTTCCTAATGAAGTGAATTGTTTTTGATTGCATCATTATTGCTGATAGGAGGTTTTAATGCCTTGTTCATCAATTTATTTGATTTGCTGTGGTTGACTGGGATTTAATTCCCATATCAAAAATATAAAGTTCAATTGCTGGCTTGTATATTCGCCTTCAAACATGAAATAAAACACAACCAAGCCAGTAGAAAATTAAGTTTTATTATATTGCATATGCAAAGTTCACTGTTGCAGGATTTGCGACGTGGGACAAACAAGACAAAGCATGTGTGTTGTTGTAGAATATGCTATTGAAGATATTTATGCAGTATAGGTTCATGGAGCTATAAAATGGTCACAACACAGGTTCTCCCTCTCTCCCTCACAACCCCCATGTTCCCTCTCCCTCCTACTCCCTATGTTTTGTGTGCCTGTCCATTCCTTTGCCTCCAATCCATGCAACCACATTTCCTCAGCTCCTTTCTTCATCTCCCCATTATTGTTTTGAACCAGTGTCTGGGATGGATGATTATGTAATAAGAAAACACATTGTCTTTTCTCCCCACAGTGTGCTGCATACAGACGATAATTCTATTCACCAAGGAGCCCTACTCACAGGATGCTTTGCATGGGCGCAGTGCAATACTCCGTTGTGAGGTTGAGATTCCAACAAATGTTGTTTTTCAGTGGTTGCTAAATGGAAAACCTGTGAAGACTTCTGAGAGACGCTTCATTGAAGGCAGCAATCTGCAATTTACTGCAGTTGATTGGAGGGAGGACAGTGGAGACTTTCAGTGCATAGCACGGAATACAGTTACTGGAGAGGAAGCTAAAACAGCAACCGCGTCTTTCAATATCAAATGTGAGTACCAATGCTTTCTGGTTAGGGATGGTCCTATCTTACCTTGAAAAGGTTAACAAGTTCAAGGGTATGATTTTATGTTGAGCCAGGAGTTTGGCAATTCAGAGACACCTGTAGAAAGAATTATTAATTATTATTCAAAAGAAAATTCAGAAAAGTAATGACATTGAAAATTCATACTGGGAAAATGAAAACATGAGAATGTGTTAATGGACTGAGAGAATGTTAATGTGGACCAGTCCCTTGAACTGCTTCAGTCTTTATGATGTTTGTGCTTCCACAGATTGCTATTTTCAAGATATTAACAGGAAAAGATAAACTATTTCCACTGGTTAAGGATTCTCAAGCTAGGGAGCATAGTTTGAGAATTAGGGCCCAACAGTTCAGGTGAGATGTTAGGAAGAACTTCGATGTATGTTTGTAACCATCTCCTGCAAATGGCAATGGATATGGGATCAGATTAATTTTAAATTTTAGTGATAAAGTTTTGTTAAGCAAAGGTATTAAGAGATATGAGCCAAAGGCAGGAGTTAGACCACAGATCAATTACAATCTCATTGAAAAATAGAACAGGCTCAAGTTCTAATTGTGGTTTTATATTGTTGGGTGCAGGCAATCCTTAATAAAGGTCATTGAATCCAGTGTTATATCCAGTCTTTAATTAAGATTTATGAATAGCTGAGTCTCCAGCAATGATCTTTGTAACACTCCACTAATCCACAGCCTGCCAACTTTATTCACCTGTTCATCTCTTTTGATTTTCTGTCCATCAACCAATCACCCATTAATGGTAATATTCCTCCCAACTCTGTGAGTCCTTAGCTTGCATATTAATCTTTTGTGTGTTGTTTTATTAAAGACTTCTTGGAAATCCAAGTATTCTACATTTGTCCATCATTATTTTTCTTTTAGATTAGATTAGATTACTTTAGATTAGATTACTTTACAGTGTGGAAACAGGCCCTTCGGCCCAACAAGTCCACACCGCCCCGCCGAAGCGTAACCCACCCATACCCCTACATTTACCCCTTACCTAACACTACGGGCAATTTAGCATGGCCAATTCACCTGACCTGCACATCTTTGGACTGTGGGAGGAAACCGGAGCACCCGGAGGAAACCCACGCAGACACAGGGAGAACGTGCAAACTCCACACAGTTAGTCGCCTGAGGCGGGAATTGAACCCGGATCTCTGGCGCTGTGAGGCAGCAGTGCTAACCACTGTGCCACCGTGCCGCCCGAAAAATAATAAAACAATAGTGACTTTGATGATCATGCACTTCAAAAATCATGGTATAAAGACTTCCTTAACAGATTCCTCCATGTACTTTCAAAGATTAATTGCTGGTTCAGTGTCTCATTCAGTGCAATCTTAGCATATCATGCAAAGAAGGAGGCTATTAAACAAATTTGGCAGATTTAACCTAATTCATGATGATACCTGCTGACATTTGTGTGCATAATCCAGTAAATTATATTGCAATGATTTAGTCTGCATTTAAATATCAAGCAAGTAGTAGGGAGAAGCAAAAACTGCTATTGGAGACCATTAGTAGATGAAAATGGGCCGGGTGTGATGGCAACAGCCCACGTAACAACAAGGCCTGTGGGTGCGGGTGGTGAAAGAATGTGGAAGGTGGTGTTCTGGCCCTAAGCATATTGAACTCTATATTGAGTCCTGAAGACTTTTAGTGTCCCCAAGTTGAAAATAAGATGCTGTTCTTCCAGCTTGTGCTGAAGCCTTGCTAGAGCACTGCAGCATACCTGAGACACCATTGTTGGTCACGAAACCGCAGTGTGCGAAAGTGGCAGGTACTGGAAACTTGGGATCATTTTTGCATGCAGAATGTGGGTGTTCCACACAGTGGTCTCCCAATCTGCATTTCATCCCTTTGTAGAAGAAACATTGTGAGTTGCAAATATAATAGACAAGATTGAGTAAATTGCAGTTTCACCTGGAGGTCTGAGACCTTCAGTCGTGGTGAGGGGGGAAGTAAATAGGTAGGTGTTGTACCTTCTACGATTGTGTGGAAAGATGCTGTGGTGGTATGTGGGAGGTATCGGGAGTGGACTAAGGTGTTCTGGAGGGCAAGGTCCCTATGGAAGGCTGACACAGGGAAGTGTCTGATGGAGGCATCCTGCTGGAGGTGGCAGAAGTGGCTGATTGTGATGCTTTGGATGTGGCTTTTGGAAAGTGAGGATTGGGGCCTCTATCTGTGAAGTGGGAGGGAAAAGAAGGGGCAAGGGCAGAAGTGTGGGAAATGGGTTGGATACAGATGAGAGATCTATCAACCAGGGTCATGGAGAATCTTTGTTTGAGGAAAACGTTGGATATTGAGTCCTCCCAGCGGAAGGTGGCATCATCAGAACCAATGTGACAGAGAAACTAGAAGGATGGAGTGGAATCTTTACAGGAAGCAGGATGTGAGGATGGATAGTGAGGGTAACTGTGGAAGTTGGTGAGTTTGTAGTAGGCATTTTGTGGTGGTCAGAAATGGAAACAGATGTCGAGGAAGGGAAGAGTCAGATGGATCAGGTGAAAGTGAGCATGGTGGAAATTGGAAGCAAAATTGATAAATATTTCCAATTCTGGACAAGAGAAGGAAGTAGCACCGATAATGTCACTGATTTACCAGAGAAAGTTGTGCGGAGGAATTGAGTGCTCCATTTCCCCTGAAACTTGATCCGCAAGGTGAACTTGCACTGTTGGCATCGCTCTGCATTGCAAACCAATTGCCGAGCCAACTGAGCTAACCAGTCCCCTCTAATAGACTTAATACAGCACAGGCGAAGATTATTCAACCCAGCAAGTACATATCCTCTTTCCGTAGAGGATGCAATCCATCTAGTTTCCTTCTGAAATCACTTATCACCTCTGCTTCTATCACCCAGCGACATAAAGAAATGTTTTCCTTGCACCCCTATGCACTTCTGGCCAAAAACAAAAACTCTTTGTCCCAAAAAGCTAATAGAAACTATTTATTTTGTCTAACTAAGCTAAACAGGTCATCTTGTGCTCTTTTCCAAATTTCACCTCAAACTGCTTTGCTTCAAAGAGAGCAAACTCAGATTTTCCAACCTAACGTTTGTAGCGTAAAGCCCTGATGCCTGGAACTTTTTTGGCAAGTCTCTTCACCTGTTGAAAGTACACTGACACCTATTCTGAAGGTTGACAGGACTGACATACTGCTGTACTTTCGGCATCCAGGCTTGCCTTCATTTACCTGCTTTTGATCTTATCTCTTTCGTTACACCTCACTGGGGCAGCCTACTTAAAACCAAGCCCCTGAAGTCATCAAAAAGTTACATTTCATTGAAGTACAAAGTTAAAAATCATACAACACCAGGTTGTAGTCCAACAGGTTAATTTGGGAGCACTAGTGGTGTGAGTAGGGGGAGTTTCAGATTCCTGGGCCATTGGGACTAGTTTTGGGGGAGATGAGACCAGGACAACTGGAAGGGTTACACCTGGGCAGGAGTGGGACTGTGCCCCAGTGGACTATTTGGTAGAATGATTGAGAAGGTTTAAACTAAATTGGCAAGGCGAGAGGAAGGTTGGAACCAAGCAAGGAGGAGAAAGTGAGGACTGCAGATGTTGGAGAGTCAGAGTCGAAAAAGGTGGCGTTGGCAAAGCAGAGCAGGTCAGGCAGGAGCCAACCAGTAGGAAAGTTGACGTTTTGCAATAAGGACATTTCTGATGAAGGGCTTATCCCCAAAATATCAGCTTTCCTGCACTTTGGATACTGCCTGACCTACTGTGCTTTTTCAGTGCCACCCTTTTCAAATCTATGCAAGAGTCAGTGGAAGGGAAATTGAAGACGAGCAAATGAGAGAAAGGGTGTGATAGGCAGAGGAATCATACAAACATAGAAGTTAGGAGTAGGAGAAAGCCATTCGACCCTTTAGGCTTGCTCCACCATTCATCATGATCATGGTTGATCGTCCAACACAGTAGCCTAATCCTGCTTTCTCCCAATAACGTTTAATCCCACTACCCTCACTGTATCTAGCTACCTCTTGAATTCAGTAAAGGTTTTGGCATCAGCTACTTCTTGTGGCAATTAATTCGCAAGCCCACCACTCTTTGGGTGAAGAAATGTCTCCTCATCACCGTCCTAAATCACCCCAAATCCTCAAACTGTGAACTCTGGTTCTGGATGAACCCACCATCGGGAACATCCTTTCTGCATCTACCCTGTCTAGTCCTGTTAGAATTTTATAAGTCTTTGAGATCCTCCACCCCCTCCTCCCCCCAATTCATCTGAACTCCAGTGAAAATGATCTTAACCTCGTCCATCTCTCCTCCTACATAAGTCCTGCCGTTCCCAGAATCAGCCTGGAAAACCTTCCCTTGACAGCAAGAGCATCCTTCGTCAGAAAAGACGACCACAACTACACACAATATTCTAGGTGTGGCCTCACCAAGGCCCTGTAAAACTGTGGCAATACATCCCTGCTCCTGTCCTCGAAACGTCTCGCGATGAAGGCCAACAAGCTATTTGTTGCCTTTATGTCTGCTGCACCTACATACCTCCCTTCAGCGACTGGTGCACAAAGACACCCAGGTCCCACTTCACACTTCCCTCTTGCAATTTACTGCCATTAAGATAGTAATCTGCCACTTTGTTTTTGTTTCCAAAGTAAAAGACCTCACATGTATCTAAATTATACTACATCTGCCATTGATTTGTCCACTCAGTCAGCCTGTCCAGATCATGCTGAAGCATCTCAGTGTCCTTGTCGGTGTTCACTTGCTGGCCAGTGAATCAGGGCCAGAATCAAACAAAGCCACAGGAAAGAAAAAAAGACAAGGCCCTAAGAAGTTGTGCCTGAATGCACAAAGCATTCAATCTAAAATAGATGAATTAATCATACGAGTAGTCCGGATTACTGCATGGTGACCAGGGATAGGAACTGAATCTCCAGGTGTCCTCAGTATTTAGGAAACAAAAACACAAGTTGCTGGAAAAGTTCAGCAAGTCTGGTAGCACCTGTGAAGAGAAATCAGTTAATGTTTTGGGTCTGGTGATCCTTAGAACTGATGGTAACTAGGAAAATGACAGTTGATAGGCTATGGTAAACATTCAAAAAGTGAATGGGTGAATCACAAAAAACATTTATTCCTATCTGGCACAAAAATACAAAGACAGCGTTGGCCAAGCCATGGCCTACAAATGAACTGAGATAAAACATAAAGCAAAAAAAAAACAAATTGGCAAAAAAAATCTGAGGATTGGCAGCACTTTAAAAAACAGCAAAGGAGGACTGTTGAAGAAATTCTCCGGACTCAGACCTTCAGCATTGACAAATGTTATTGCATGATATCATGGGGGAGAAAAATCACCTTCCCTTAGCACGGACTGATGTTTTCTCCTTAAGTGTTATGGAATACAAGGATTTGTATAGTGCATAAAATACTGAGCTGACAGTTCTCAATCAGATACTGAATCACAAGATAATCACTAGATGGCCTATGTGAACATACAGCAGGCAGAGGTCAGCCTTGCCAAGACTATAACATAACTACACATGATGTGCTAATGTTGCTAATGTTTCTCAGACCTTGAGTCAATGCAGATGGCAGATAAAAAGTTCATGAGTTATGTGGGGATAAAAAACAGTTATGTAGTTGTTAAAGAATGTTCTGTTAGGCTAGGGTCACCCAGGGCATGGGGCCAAGCCAGGTGAGAGGAATATCACGATTGACCCAAATGGCTTGCAAACAGGCTGACCAGCAGAAACAGCTTCTACAAAGTCCAAGGAATTGATTTAACAAGGGGGTGATGGGGAGGGAAATGAAAGCAAGTCTATGGGGAACGTAAGCACTGACTGTACAAAGAAGTTCTGTAGGTATGTAAAGAGAAAAAGATTAGCCAAAGCTAATTTAGATCCCTAACTGTACAAAACAGGAAGTTAAGGCAGAGAAAAGAAATAACCAACGAACTAAATTTTTACTTTGTTTCTGTCTTTATAAAGCAGGACACCAAAGGTATACCAGAAATAGTGGAAATACTGGCTTTAGTGTTAGAAATGTCCCTAGAAATAGTAAATACATTGGTTTCCATCTTCCAAGATTTAGGCTCTGGAACAGTTCCTACAGTTTGGAGGATAGCTAGTGCAAGCCCACGATTTAAAACTAGATGTAGAAAGATAACAGGGAATTATAGATCAGTGAATCTGACATTGGTGGTGGGGAAGATGCTAGTGATCATCATCAAGGATTTTATAGCAGAATACTTATAAAATAGTAGCAGAATCAGACACAGTCAGCATGGATTTACTCCGATTGTAGTTCAACAGATTTATTTGAAAGCACATTTGAAAGCTTTCAAAACACTGCTACTTTGTCAGGTGAAGTGGAGGGAACTGCACAGGCACGGAATTTATAGGCAGAGACATAATGATAGTAGTGCTGGAAAAGTACAGCAGGTCAGGCAGCATTCGAGGAGCAGGAGAGTCGACATTTTCGGCATAAGCCCTTCATCAAGAATGAGGCTTGTGGGCCGGGTGCACTGAGAAATAAATGGGAGGGGATGGGTTTGGGGGGGTAAGGTAGCTGAAAAAGCAATGGGTAGATGAAGGTGGGGGAGAAGATGATAGGTCGGAGAAGAGGGTGGAGAGAATAGATGGGAAAAGTGATGGACAGGTCAGGTGGGTGATGCCAAGTTGGTGGCCTGGGACTGGGATAATGTGGAATGAAGCTAAATGAGGAAACTATTGAAATCCCCATTGATCCCATGTGGTTGCAGGGTCCCAAGGTGGAATAGGAGGAATTCTTTCTCCAGGTATCAGGTGCTAAGGGTTTGACAATGGAGGAGGCCCAGGACCTGCATGTTCTTGACGGAGTGGAATGGGGAGTTAAAGTGCTCGGCCACGGTGTAATGGGGTTGCTTGGTGTGTGTGTCCCAGAGATGTTCTCTGAAAAGATCCACAAGTAGGCATCCTGTCTCCCCGATGTAGAGGAGACCACATTGGGTGCAACGCTTACAGTAGATGACATTGGAGGAGGTACAAGTAAATGTCTGTCAGATGTGGAAGGATCCTTTGGAGCCTCTAACGGAGGTGAGGGAGTAGTGTGCGCACAGGTTTTACACTTCCTCTGGTGGTAGGGGAAGATGCCAGGAGTGGGGTGTCTGGACCTGATGAGGGAGTCGTGGAGGGAATGGCATCTCCGGAACGCTGTTAGGGGTGAGGAGAGAAATAAGTCTCTGGTGGGGTCTGTTTGTAGGTGGTGGAACTGGCAGAGGATGACGCGATGTATGCGGAGGTTGGTGGGGTGGAAGGTGAGCACCGGTGGGGAGGGGGATGGCGCGTGGTTCTGCCTTTGTTGCATTGAGGGCTTGGAAGCCTTCATCTTGGCAGATGGATGTGTAAGCCCTCAGTTTCTTCCTCACACACCGGCCCAACCAGTACCCTTCCATTGATACCCTCATTCACCTGGCTGAACCTCTCCTTCCAATCTACCCATTTCCTCCAAACCAAAGGAGTAGCCATGGGGACCCACAAGGGGCCCAGCTATGCCTGCCTCTTTGTTGGGTACATGAAACATTCCATCTTCTGCAGTACCACGAGCACCACCTCCCACCTGTTCCTCAGCTACATTGATGACTGTATCGGTGCTACATCTTACTCCCACGAGGAGGTTTAACAGTTCATCCACTTCAATACCTTTCACCCCGACTTCAAATTCACCTGGATCATCTTGGACACCTCCCTCCCCTTTCTGGATCTCTCCCGTTTCCGGCGACTGACCAACTACGGATATCCACTACAAGTCCACCGACTCCCACAGCTTCCTAGACTACACCTCCTCCCACTATACTTCCTGTAAAAATGCCATCCCTTATTCCTAATTTCTCTGCTTCCGGTGCATCTGTTTCCAGGGCAACAAATTCCACCTTAGAAAATCCCAGATGGTGTCCTTCTTCCAAGTTTGCAATTTCTCTTCCTACATGGTCGATGATGCCCTCCAGTGCATCTCCTCCACTTTACGCACCACCGGTCTTGAACCCCACCCCTCCCAATGCAACAAGGACAGAACCCCCTGGTCCTCACCTTCCACCCCACCAACCTCCGCATACATCGCATCATCGTCTGCCACTTCCACCACCTACAAACGGACCCCACCAGCGACATATTTTCCTCCCCACCCTGATCAGCATTCTAGAGTGGCCATTCCCTCCGCAACTCCCTCGTCAGGTCCATGCCCCCCCACCAGCCCCTACCCCACTCCCGCATCTTCCCCAACCACGGCAGGAAGTGCAAAACCAGTGCCCACACCAGTTCCCTCTCCTTCGTCCAAGGCCCTAAAGGATCCTTCTACATCCGACAGAAATTTACCTGTACCTCTCCCAATGTCATCTACTGTATCCGTTGCGCCCAGTGTGGTCTCCTGTACATCGAGGAGACAGGACACCTACTTATGGATCATTTCAGAGAACATCTCTGGGACACTCCGTCAAGGACATGCAGGTTCTGGGCCTTCTTCATCGCCAAACCCATATATTTCGATGCCTGGAGGAAGAACGCCTCATATTCTGCCTTGGGACCCTGCAATCACATGGGATCAATGTTGATTTCAACAGTTTTCTTATTTCCCCTCCCCCCACATTATCCCAGTCCCAAGCCACAAACTTGGCACCGCCTACCTGACTTGTCCATCTCTTTCCCATCTATCCGCTCCATCCTCCTGTCCAACCTGTCACCTTCTCCCTGACCTTCATCTACCTATCGCTTTTTGACGAGCTTTCCCCCTGCCTGCCTCCCCCCCCCCAAAAACACTATCCCCCTCCTATTTATCTCTCAGGCCACATCCCCCCCAACGGCCCACAAGCTTCATTCTTATGTCCGAAACACCAATTCTCCTGCTTCTCGGATGCTGCTTGACCTGCTGTGCTTTTCCAGCACCACACTCTGACTCTGATCTCCAGCATCTGCAGTCCTTGCTTTCTCCTCGGCAGAGAGATAATTGCAAGATAATTCCAAGTAATTGGGTGTGTCAAAAGATAGTTCAAGTGAAGTCAAATGGTGTATGCAAAGTTTTCACAGCTGAATAGCAAGTGAAGGGATGACCTATGGTCCAATTAATTAAGGCAGAGAGAGAAATACAAAAAGTCAGAAATAAGATAATGCTAGAGACAAACCAAATGGCTAAAATAACATCAGTATAAGAGTCACGTGACATGGGTGACTTGTTATTCAGCCTGTCAACATCCACTCACTCCATCTGTACTATCTTTTGATATTCTTAATTACCTGGAATTATCTTGCAATTATCTCTCTATCTACATAAAGGCAACTGAGAGAAATGAAGGAACTGAGAGCATTTTGGCATTGAGGAGGCAGGGAGGCTGCAGAAGGATTTGGATATGTTAGGAGAGTGGGCAAAGAAGTGGCAGATGGGGTACAATATGAGATAGTGTGAGGTCATGCACCTTCGTAGGAAGAATAGAGGTGGGGACTATTTTCTAAATTGGCAGAAAATTCAGAAGTCTGAAGTGCAAAGACTCTGGGGAATTCTTGTGCAGGATTCTCTCAAGCTAAACATGCAGGTTGAGTCAGTAGTTAGGAAGGCAAATACAATGATGGCATTTATTTTGAGAGGACTTGAATATAAAAGCAGGAATGTACTTCTGAGGCTCTATGCAGCTCTGGTCAGACCACATTTGGTGTATTATGAGTTTTGGGTTCCATATCTCAGGAAGGATATACTGGCCTTAGAGTGTGTCCAGAGGAGGTTCACGAGAATGGTCCCAGAAATGAAGAGCTTAACTTATGAGGAATGTTTGAGGACTCTGGGTTTATACTTGATGGAGTATAAAAGGATGGGGGGATCTTACTGAAACATACAGAATACTGAATTGCCTGGACAGAGTAGATGTTGGAAAGGAGTTCCATTGGTAGGAGAGACTAGAACTCGAGGGCATAGCCTTACAGTAAAGGGAAAACCTTTCAGAACATAGGTAAGAAGAAACGTCTTTAGGCAGACATTGGTGAATCTATGGAATTCATTGCCACAGAAGGCTGTGGAGGCCAGGTAATTGAGTATATTTAAGACTTAGTTAGATAGGTTCTTGAGTAATAAGGTAATCAAGGGTTATGGGGAGAATGGGTTTGAGAAATTTATGAGCCATGATTGAATGACCCAGCAGACTTGATGGGCTGAATGGCCTAATTTCTGCTCCTATGTCTTATGGTCTAAAAACTGGAAGAGGACCTGAGTGTGACTTGGGACACAAGCATGAATAAATGTTTTTGTGTCTAAACTTAGGTAGGAGTAAGCCTGAAATTAGACCAAGGGTCCATATTCGACGTAGGTGAGGTGTATCTGGGGAGCTCAAGCTTATGATTTACACATCTTGCACTATGTGGGACACTCCTATGTTCTAATTACAAAGTCACTTTTCTCTATTTAATACAAAGAATGGTCCTAGCATTGACTGTTGAAACAACACCAGATCATTAATCAGAGAATGTGGTACTGGAAAAGCATAGCAGGTCAGGCAGCATCTGAGGAGCGGGAGAATTGACTTTCCAGGCATACACCCTTCATCAGGAATGAGACTTGTGGGCTGGGGGCTGAGAGTTAAATGGGAGAAGGATGGGGCTGGGGGCTGAGGTAGTTGGGAATGTCATAGGTAAATGAAGGTGGGGCCGGGTGGGGGAAGTGATAGGTTGGAGAGGTGGGTGTAGCGGTTAGGTGTGAGGAAAGATGGACAGGTCAAGACGGCGGTGCCGAGTTGAAGGCTTGGGACTGGGAATAAGGTTGGGGGAGGGAAAATGAGGAAACTGGTAAAATCCACATTGATCCCATGTGGTTGCAGGGTCCCAAGGCGAAAGATGATGGGTTCTTCCTCCAGGCATGGGTGGTTAGGGTTTGGCAATGGAGACGGCCCATGACCTGCATGTGTTTTGTCCTTGTTGCGATTGGAGGACTGGGGTTCAAGGTGGAGATGCGGGAATTGGAGGAGATGTGCTGAAGGGCAGCGTCGAACATATGGGAGGGTAAATTGCGGCCTTTGAAGAAGGAAGCCATCTGAGATATTCTGTGGTGGAATTGGTTGTCCTGAGAGCAGATGCAGAGGAATTGGGAATAAGGGATGGGGTTTTTACAGGAGGCAGTGTGGGAGGAGGTGTAGTCCAGGTAGTTGTGGGAGTTGGTGGGTTTGTAGTAGACGTTGGTTGGTCACTGGAGATGGAAAGGTCCAGGAAGGGGAGGGAGGTGTCTAAACATTCCAGATGAATTTAAAGTCGGGGTGGAAGGTGTTGGTGAATTTGAACTGTTCGCCCTCCTCTTGGGAGCACAAGGTAGCTCCAATACAGTCATCGATGTAGTGGAGGAAAAGCTGGGGAATGGTGCCGGTGTAACTGTGGAAGATGGGCTGTTCCATGTACCTGACGAAGAGCCGGGCATTGCTCGGCCCCATGTGGGTGCCCATGGCTACCCCTTTGGTTTGGAGGAAGTGGGAAGATTGGAAGGAGAAATTGTTACAGGTGAGGACCAGTTCAGCCAGGCAAGTAAGGGTATCAGTGGAAGGGTACTGGTTGGGACGACTTGAGAGGCTGAAACTGCGGGCTTGGAGGCCTTTTTCGTGGCAGATAGATGTGTAGAGGGATTGGATGTCCATGGTGAAGATAAGACGTTAGGGGCCAGGGAAGCGAAAGTCTTGGAGGAGGTGAAGGGTGTGGGTGGTGTCCCAAACATAGCTAGGAGTTCCTAGACTAAGAGGGTCAGGACAGTGTCAAGATATGCAGAGATCAGTTCAGTGAGGAAGGAGCAGGCTGAGACAGTGGGTCGACCGGGGCAGTCAGGTTTGTGAATCTTGGGTAGAAGGTAGAATTGGGTGGTGCGGGGTTCTCGGAATCAGGTTTGAGGCTGTGGATAGAAGATCCCCAGAGGTGATGAGGTTGTGTATGGTCTGGGAGATGATGGTTTGGTGATGGGAGGGGAGGTTGTGATTGAGGGGCGTCTGCAAATTGGTGCCTGGCTTCAGCAGTGTTGAGGTTGGTGCACCAAACTACACCGACCCCCTCTTTGTCTGCTGGTTTGATGGTGATAGGTTGGAGCGGAGAGCTGCATGTTGCAAGGGTGAGAGGTTGGAGTGGGTGAGGTGAGTGGACAGGTTGAGGCGATCTATGTCATGGTGGCCGTTGGAAATGAAGAGATCAAGGGCGGGTAATGTTGGAGGCGGGAGAAGGGGTCCTTGGAGTGTGGGCGAGATCCTTGATGGAAAAACTGGGTCTGGAGGCGGAGGCTGTGGAAGAAATGTTCAAGGTTGCGCATAAGTCAAATTCATTAATCCAGGAGCGTATTAGGATGAAGGTGAGGCCTTTGCTGAGGTGTTATGTACTTCCACACACGTCATCTACTATATCCGTTGCACCCGATGTGGTCTCCTGTACATCAGGGAAATGGGACACCATCTTGTGGATCGTTTCAGAGAACATCTCTGGGCCATCTGCACCAAACAACCCCACCATCCTGAGCTGAGCACTTTAACTTCCCCTCCCATTCCACCAAGGATGTGCAGGTCCTGGGCCGCCTCTGGTGCCAAACCCTAACCACCCTGGAGGAGGAACACTTTATCTTCCACCTTGGGACCCTGCCAACCACATGGGATCAATGTGGATTTCACCAGTTTCCCCATTTCACCACCCCCCACCACCTTATTCCAGTGCCAAGCCTCCAACTTGGCACCACCCTCTTGACCTGTCCATCTTCCTTCCCACCTATCCCTCCTGTCCAACCTATCACCCCCCAACCTTCACTTACCTATCACATTCCTGGTAACCACCACTGCCACCACCAAATGGGACTAGATTAGGTTGGGATATCTGGTCAGCAGGTCTGTTTCTGAGCTGTACGTCTCTGTGACTCTGTTCGGCAAAAGAGTCATTAGTCAAGACTGGCTGCTTTTTTTTAGTTGTTCTTTTAAGGTAGATTAAGTGTCATAGAGTCATAGAGATGTACAGCATGGAAACAGACCCTTCGGTCCAACTTGTCCATGATGACCAGATATCCCAATCCAATCTAGTCCCACCTGCCAGCACTTGGCCCATATCCCTCCAAACCCTTCCTATTCATATACCCATCCAGATGCCTCTTAAATGTTGCAATTGTACTAGTCTCCACCACTTCCTCTGGCAGCTCATTCCATATAAACACCGTCCTGTGTGTGAAAACATCGCCCCTTAGGTCTCTTTTATATCTTTCCCCTCTCACCCTAAACCTATGCCCTCTAGTTCTGGACTCCCCCACCCCAGGGAAAAGTCTTTGTCTATTTATCCTATCCATGTACCTCATGATTTTATAAACTTCTATAAGGTCACCCCTCAGCCTCAGACGCTCCCGGGAAAACAGCCCTAGCCTATTCAGCCTTTTCCTATAGCTCAAATCCTCTAATCCTGGCAACATGCTCATAAATCTTTTCTGAACCCTTTCAAGTTTGACAACAAGGTGAGAGGTGGAAAGTCTAGGGAGGATACACGCGGTAAGTACTTCACGCAGAGGGTGGTGGGTGTTTGGAACGCGTTGTCAGCAGAGGTGGTAGAGGCAGCCACGGTAGATTAATTTAAGATGTAAAAACAATGACTGCAGATGCTGGAAATCAGATTCTGGATTAGTGGTGCTGGAAGAGCACAGCAGTTCAGGCAGCATCCAAGTAGCTTCGAAATCGACGTTTCGGGCAAAAGCCCTTCTTCAGGGCCTTTGTTCCTGATGAAGGGCTTTTGCCCGAAACATTGAGTTCGAAGCTACTTGGATGCTCATTTAAGATGTGTCTGGACAAATGCATGAGTAGGTGGTGAACAGAGGGATACAGATACTTAAGAATTGACCAACAGGTTTAGACAGTACATTTGGATTGGCTCAGGCTTGGAGTGCCGAAGGGCCTGTTCCTGGGCTGTAAATTTTCTTTGTTCTAACTTTCCAATATGAAGGAGACCAAAATTGCACGCAATATTCCAGAATTGGCCCAACCAATGTCCTGTAGAGCCCCAACATGACCTCCCAACTCCTGTACTCAATACTTTAGGAAAATAAAGGAAAGCATACCAAACACCGCCTTCACTACCCTATCTACCTGCGACTCCACTTTCAAGGAGCTATGAACCTGCACTCCAAGGTCTCTCTGATCAGCAACACTAGTACCTTACCATTGAGTGTATAAGTCCTGCTAAGATTTGCTTTCCCAAAATGCAGCACCTCACATTTGTCTAAATTAAACTCCATCTACCTTTTTTTGTTAAATCAAGTGGATATTGAATTTCCAATTCTTAAGTCTCAGTTTTGTTAATCAGTCTTAATACTGTTCAAGTGTTTATTTTAAGATGTAAAGGCAACGTCAAATATACTTTCTTTTATCAATGTTCTCTAATATCCTTGTATCTCTTGCAATTTGTATGTAGAGGGCTTTAACCTAATTAGAGTGGGGTGGAGAATTCTAGAGAGGGAATACATAGGCTTGCAAAGTTCAAGGTTGTGGCAGCATTACAGGTCAGGTATTTGGCAAATGATACCCAGAGTAGGATAAGAAAGGAGCAGAGTGAACAAAAATGAAATCAGCAAATGGGATCAAAGGGGGAAAATTATGGAAGCAAAATTTCTGACTATTTATTTAAATGCATGTTGTATTCAGGATGAAACAAATGGATACTGTACAAATAGAAGCTAATATTGATATTCTAGTCATTGTGAAGGAAAAGTTTGAATAATAACAAAAATTTTAAAGAAATTAATGATACAAAGATGTATCTCCAGTGAGGAAGAATGAATTTAGGAAAGAGAGAAACCAACAACGGTTTAAATAAGGAGCTTAAGAACACAATAAAATTGAAATAAAAATGCATATGTGCCACAGATTAATTGTAAACCAGAGAACTGGGAAAGTTTTAAAAGCTAGCAAAACTGATAAAAGAAAAATTAACTGAGTGAAAACCCCTAAGTAATACGAAAATGGATGGTAGCTTCTTGAAATATATAAAGAGGAAGTTAAACACAGGCCCCATAGAAAATGAGGCTGGGGGTGTAATAATGGGGAACCAGAAAATGACAGAGATGCAAATCTGGAAATCTACATGTAACACATCCTTTGGCTGTCCTTTAGCCGCAGCACAAGTTATTTCTTCAAAGAACTCCAATAAATTGGTTCAATATGATTTCTCTTTGACAAAACCCTGTTGCCTCTGTGCAATTACCGTATGAGTAATATGAGTGCCCTGTTATTACTTCATTAATAATATCATCTAACATGTTCCCAACGACAGATGTCATGTTTTGCGTCTTATAGTCTTGAATCCCTGGGTTATTGTTTTTCAGTTAAGCTTTGAAATTAACTATTGATCTTGTCTCCAGTGTTGTTTGTTGAAGAGTTTCAACTTTGACTTTCTTTTTGTTAAATATCTATGATTTGTTTTTAGGACTAAATGTTTTAGGTTAAAGATAGAAATGTTTAAGTGCAACTGAAAAGACCTAATTCAAGAACTGGTTTAAAATAAGCCTAAAATAATTGTCAGTCAAAGCTGGCTTAATTTCCACTTCTTTCGAGTATGATCTCGTGTAGCAACAGAGCACTTCACTGACCAACTTAGTGGAGATGGGATGTCTGCAGATTTCTCATTAAGGGGTTTGAACTAATTGTTTGATTTCTGAGAAAAAAAAGGAGGTTTAGAAATTGGTTATTTCACAAAATATTTCTTGTTCATAACAGCAAGGCATTTTTCTCTTTGGACCAGACAGAGGCAATGAAAGGTTAGTCTACATTGAAATGCACTCTAAAAATAACTTCACATGATCTTATCTCCTTACACTAAACATTTATTTAGTTTGATATTGTTTCCAGTTAATGGTTTTAGAGTGCAAGTGTGTATGTTCCTATCCAAATGACCTTGCCTGAACTCTGCTATGGCAGTAGATCTGATGTAAAAGTAGAGTTTTGGGTTTGAAGTTTGACTCATGTTTGTGAATCAAAATTAAAAATTAGATCATCATCCAAATCAATAGCTGATCTGGAGTCCACTGTGTGGGGGATTGCTGGAATGAGAGCATCTGCTGACTAAGGACACACTGTAAATCAATTGTCAGATTGCAATGCAAGACACTACAGGAGGGGCCCATTGATTATCGAGTAACTTGGAGAAAGTCTTTGAGATAATTCTGTTTAATCTTTTGTATTCATTAAATTATACTTTTTTTTGTTTCAGGGATAGAGACTGGAGGAGTGATTTTAAAAGATCCACCCAGTGTATCTGAGATACAGACATCTGCTCCAGTCACTCTACGCTGTAACATCGATGGACACCCCCGGTAAGAGAATTAGAATTTTTGCTATAGTTCCAATGGTTCTGATGTAGTATAGGCAACAAAACTATATTTTGGTAAGAATCCAGTATTTTCAAGTGGAAGATCAATTATAGTATTCTAAGTAAAGCAAGAAAAATTGTCGTATTCTAGTGGATCATTGGGCTGCACTCTCATTAGGCTGAGCTGACTGGTGGTGGTTTAACATTGCTATTTTTATCAACTACAGACAGTTACCTTGACAGGTTAAAACAAATGTAAATTGGCCATTGTTAGCTCTAAAATAGGGATTAATTTTCACAGCAGCATTCAAACATCTGACAAGTGAAGTTACAATAGTAAAACTCTGAGTAATGTTTAATGTATATTTCAAGTTACTTCCTAGCCACAGTGGCCTTCAAATTTGGTCATTGCTTATCAGCTGAAGTTCTTCAAAACTGTAATATCACTCATTTTATCATCAGTTTATGCTGTATAGTTTTTTTCTTTCTATTTATCATTAAAACTGTAAGAAATAGGAACAGCTGAAGCCTTTAGAAGTTGTTCTGCCATTCAGTAGGATCATAACTAATCTGATGTTCCAAAAGTCTGTTTTCCTGCCCTTTCCCCATAACTCTTGATTCCCCTATCTATAGCTCTCTGTGGCAAAGAGCTTCAATGATATTCAACTCAGAAGAAATTCCACCTCAACTCAGTCTGAAATTGGTGCTGTTTATTCTGAGATGATGCCCTCTGATTCTAGACTCTTCCATGAAGGGAAACATCTACCTGTGAAGCCCCTTAAGAATTCCATATGTTTGAAGGAGGTCACTTTTCATTCTTCTTAACTCCAATGAGTAGAGTTCCAAACTGTTAATCTTTTACTCCTAAAACAATCTCTCCAGATCAGGAATCACCCTGAGCCATTTTAGTGTCACCTGCAAATTACCTTATATTCAAGTTATAAGTGTAAATTGTAAACAGTTGGGACTTGAGGTCCAAACACTAAGCACCTGATAATTGCATTGTGCCAACTAGAAAAAGAACCACTTATCCTGACTCTGTTTTCTGTTGGGTAAAAACAAGGACTGCAGATGCTGGAAACCAGAGTCTAGATTAGAGTGGTGCTGGAAAAGCATAGCAGGTCAGGTAGCATCCGAGGAGCAGGAAAATTGACGTTTCGGGCAAAAGCCCTTCATCAGGAATGGAGGCAAGGTGCCTGCAGAGAGGCGAGATAAATGAGAGGGGGCGGTGGGGGTGGGGAGAAAGTAGCAGAGAGTACAGTAGGTGAATGGGGGTGGGGATGGAGGTGATAGGTCAGAGAGGAGGGTGGAGTGGATAGGTGGAAAGGAAGATAGGCAGGTAGGACAGGTCATGAGGGCGGTGCTGAGCTGGGGTGTGGTGGGGGAAGGGGAAATGAGAGGGTGAAATCATCTCCATCTACCTTGACACTGTCCTATCCCCCCTAGTCTAGGAACTCCCCACATACGTTGGAGACACCACCCATGCCTTCCACCTCCTCCAAGACTTCCATTTCCTCGGCCCCCAACGCCTCATCTTCACCATGGATATCCAATCCCTCTACACCTCCATCCGCCATGACCAGGGCCTCAAGCCCTCCATTTCTTCCTCTCCTGACGTCCCCAACAGTACCCTTCCACCGACACTCTCATTCGTTTGGCTGAACTTGTCCTCACCCTCAACAATTTTTCCTTCAAATCCTCCCACTTCCTCCAGACGAAAGGGGTAGCCATGGGCACCCGTATGGGGCCCAGCTATGCCTTACTCCTCGTTGGCTACATAGAACAGTCCATCTTCCGTAGTTACACCGGCACCACTCCCCACCTCTGATGACTGCATTGGTGCCACCTCATGCTCCCGCAAGGAGGTTGAGCAATTCATCAACTTCACCAACACATTAAATTCACCTGGACCATCTCTGACACCTCCCTTCCCTTCCTGGACCTCTCCATCTCCATTAATGACGACCGACTTGCCACTGACATTTTTTACAAACCTACCGACTCCCACAGCTACCTGGATTATATCTCTTCCCATCCTACCTCCTGCAAAAATGCCATCCCATAATCCCAATTCCTCCGCCTCCGCCATATCTGCTCCCAGGAGGGCCAGTTCTACCACAGAACACACCAGATGGCCCCCTTCTTTAAAGACCACAATTTCCCTTCCCACGTGGTTAAAGATGCCCTCCAATGCAACTCATCCACATCCTGCCCCACCGCCCTCAAACCCTACCCCTCCAACCGTAACAAGGACAGAACCCCCCGATGCTCACCTTCCACCCTACCAACCTTCGCATCATCCGACGACATTTCCACCACCTCCAAACGGACCCCACCACCAGGGATATATTTCCCTCTCCACCCATTTCTGCTTTCCGCAAAGACCGTTCCCTCCGTGACTACCTGGTCAGGTCCACGCCCCCCGACATCCCACCCTCCCTTCCTGGCACCCTCCCCTGCTACCGCAGAAATTGCAAAACCTGCACCCATACTTCCTCCCTCACCTCCATCCATGGCCCTAAAGGAGCCTTCCACATCCATCAAAGTTTCACCTGCACATCCACCAATATAATTTATTGTATTCGTTGCTCCCGATGCGGCCTCCTCTACATTGGGGAGGCTGGACGCCTCCTAGCAGAGCGCTTTAGGGAACATCTCCAGGACACCCACATCAATCAACCCCACCGCCCTGTGGCTCAACATTTCAACTCCCCCTCCCACTCTGCTGAGGACATGGGGGTCCTGGGCTTCCTCTACCGCCGCTCCCTCACCACCCGACACCTGGAGGAAGAACGTGTCATCTTCTGCCTTGGAACACTTCAACCCCAGGGCATCAATGTGGATTTCACCAGTTTCCTCATTTCCCCTTCCCCCACCTCACTCCAGCTCCAGCCTTCCAGCTCAGCACTACCCTCATGACCTGTCCTACCTGCCTATCTTCCTTTCCACCTATCCGCTTCACCCTCTTCTCAGACCTATTACCTTCATCCCCACCCCCATTCACCCATTGTACTCTTTGCTACCTTCCCCCACCCTCCTCTCTGACCTGTCACCTCCATCCCCACCCCCATTCACCTATTGTACTCTGCTACTTTCTCCCCACCCCCATCCCCCTCTCATTTATCTCTCCACTCTGCAGGCACCCTGCCTCTATTCCTGATGAAAGGCTTTTGCCCGAAACGTTGATTTTCCTGCTTCTTGGATGCTGCCTGACCTGCTGTGTTTTTCCATCACCACTCTAATCTAGACTCTGTTTTCTGTTGGTTAGCCAATCCTCTATCCAAGCGAAGAAATTACCCATAGTTCTATATAACCTTATATTGTGTACTCACCTTTCATGGTATGAGACATAGGGTAGTGGTAGGGGGTTATTGTTTAGACTGGAAGCCTCCACCAGCAGTATGCTGCAAGGATTGGTGCATGGTCCACTTTTTACTTGTCACTTATACAAATGATTTGGATGCGAACGCAGGAGGCATGTTTAGTAATTTTGTGGATGATACCAAAATTGGTGGTATAGTGGACAATGAAGGTTATCTAAGAGTACAACAGGATCTTTATCAGTTGGGCCAGTGGGCTCATGAATGTCAAATGGAATTTAATTTAGATAAATGCAAGCTGTTGCATTTTGGTTAGACAAACTAGAGCAGGATTTACACAGTTAATGATAGGGCCCTGGGGCATGTTGTTGATCAGGGTGACCGAGAGGTGCCGGTACATTGGAAGTGGTGTAACAGGTTGTCTGATGTAGAATGCGTATGGTATGCTTGCCTTCATCAGTCATAGTATTGAGTACAAGAGTAGGACATTTATGTTATGGCTGCACAAGTCATTGGTAAGGCCACATTTGGAGTACTGCAGAAAATTCTGGTCGCCTAGATGGTGGTACATATATAGAAAAAACTGTCAGAGGGAGTGGTAGAGATGGATACAATCACAACATTTAAGATGTTTGGACAGGTACATTGATAGGAAAGGTTTCGAGGGATATGAGCCAAACTCTGGCATATGGATCAGTTCAGTTAAGAAAACCTGGTTGGCATGGTATATCTATGCTGTATGACTCTGACTCTATGCTACAATTTATCAAATGCCATCTTGAAGTCCAGATACTCATATATGACATCCAGAGGATTCCCATAATCGAAATGGTTTGTTAATATTTCAAAGAGTTCTAGCAAATTAGTCAAATGCTTAATTTGGAAATGCCAGTGTTGGATTGGGTGTACAAAGTTAAAAATCACACAACACCAGGTTATAGTCCAACAGGTTTAATTGGAAGCACTGGCTTTCAGAGAGCTACTCCTTCATAAGGTGATTGTGGAATGTAAGATTATAAGACACAGAGTGTGATGTAACTATAATTATATATTGAAAAAGACCTGGATTATTTCATTCTAACAGATGAGAGACTTAAAGAACAATTTATTTAAACACCTTAGTTAAAATACAACCAAAGAAAGAGGTATTTAGAATAACAACTCTTTTGGAAACTTAACAGAATAATAGATTTAATAACTATTAGTAATTAACCGTTCCAATATAGTAACATCCCATCAACACACCCTTTAGCAAAAAAGGAAAATTAGACACAGATTCTCACATGCAGTTTGCCAATCCAAGAGACAAAGACATCAACAGATAATTCAGCAAGTAACAACCAGGAGATATTCACTGAAGCTTTTGACCAAACCAAAACCCAGAAATCTGGATCTGAGCGAGCTGGCCACAGGTATTCAAGCTGCTTTTATATATAAAAAGAAGGTCTTCCTTGTTGTTTACTCAAGTCGTCTTCAGTCGCAAGCTTGACACTTTTACTTGCCAACCTCTCCAAAAAAAAACCCGAGACACAATAACCTCTTAGTGACAGCATTGTCACACTGTAGATGACGTCAAAAATATTACCCTCATCTGGTCACTTCTTCAAAGAATCCAAACAGATTGGTCAGGTATGACCTCCCTGAACAAAACAATGCTGATTGTTCTTGATTAATCCCCATCTCTTGAAATACAGATTAATTCAGGCCCTCAGAATTCCTTCCAATAGTTTCCCACCGGTGAAATTAGCCTGACTGTCATGTAATTTCCTGGTTTATTCCTTGCCCCCTTCTGAATTGCCTGTCCTCCAAGCTTGCAAAACACTGTGACCAGGGAGGAATTGAAAATGTTTGCAAGTGCCCCTGCGATTTCTTCCTTTGTCTCAGTCATCAACCTGGGCTAAATTTCATCTAAGTTGCTAGACCACTCCAAGCCTCCTCCTATGCTAACTTTTAAAACTGTATTACAGACCTTCTCTCTGATTTCTGTACCCATATCGTCTATCTCACTAATGAACTATAACACTGAAAGTATCATTCAGAACATTACCGACATCCTCTGGCTCCACAATTACTGCTGTCTTCCTTAATGTGCTCTACTCTTTTCCTCATTGTTTGCCCTGATGGACCTGTAAAACATCTTGGAATTTTTCTTATTTTGCCCGCCAGCATCTTTTCATACCCCCTTTTTAGCACTCCTGATCTCTTTATAAGTACCCTCTTGCACGTTCTACATTCTGCAGACTTCTGTTTTGAGCCCCCTGTATCTGCCATAAGCCTATCCTTTTCTCTTAAACCAGTGCTGTACCCCTTCATATCCAGGGTTCACAGAATTTGATGGTCCCATCCTTTGTCTTTATTCTCATCTTATGGCTTTGTACGTTCCTTATATCCATCTTGAATGTTATCTGAGACAGATTTACCTGAAATTATCTGCTCTTAGTCCACTATAGCCATATCATATCTGATCTAATTGAAATTAGCCCTCCCAGCCCCGAGTTTAGAACTTTGATTTCAGGCCCATCCCAACAGATATCAAACACTAAATTTGTACTTAATTATAAATTGATAAGTTTTTTTTGTTTTATAATGTAACTAGCAGAATACGGATAAACATCCAGGCAATCACCTTTAATATCTACAACCGAAGCCCAGACTTCTTTAAACACCACCCTCCATCTCTTGGATGGACAGGCAGATGCAGTTGAGGGAAATATTAAAAGAAAAACAAAGAATTGTAATTTGCCAATTCAGCAATTTCATTATGGCTACAAGACCTTCAGAAATCCTTGAACAATACAATATATTCCAGACACATTGATTTCTGAATTGCTTGAATTCTGAAGTCACTGATTCATGCAAGCATCTTTTGCAGACTGCTGGAGACTTCTACTTATGTCTTACAGATTGGGATCCTTTCCTCAAAACGGTCAACAATTCTTTGGCAAGATATAAAACTAGAAAGTAAACTCAACAACTTACAATCTAGCAGCTTCCATGCACACAATCTTCTGCCCAAAACACAGACTAAACCAGTTCAAACACTGGTTTCTTTCTTTTCCAAAGTGCTCTATTTAGCTGGCTAGCACCATTTATGTCCTTGATTGACTCATTCAATGTTTAACCAGCTCCCAGTCCCTGTGCAACGCATCTCCATGCCAAAAAAAGTCAGCAGTGTTCCAGGGACAGCAATCAAGCTCTGAATTCTCTCTCTTGCGATGAGCTCCCATGCACATCAGTTTTTGTTCTCTTTTCCTTTCCAAATCAAGCTGCTGCTCAAAAGTCAAAGTTTAGTTTCAACTCAGTTCAAATCAACTTTGAGAATAATAAAATGATCAAGGTTTCTGCAACTGTCAGTTTGGTAGTTGGTGTTAGAACATTGTAAAGGTAAAGTTTGTCTCAGTCTTACCAGACCACAGGGTTATTCCCTCATTAGAGTGAGGTGACTGGTAGTAGTTTAACCTTAAGAGTCCTCACCTCAAATGAGATGGGAAGGAAAATCCTTCATGGTAACCTCCGTTACTATGGTAGCCTCAGCAGGAATTGAACCCACTCTTTTGGCATCACTCTGAATTGCAAACCAGGCATTCAGCCGACTGATGGTCATGGGTAATGAACCAGGCCAGGTGTTAGATCTGGAGGTAGGTGACCACTTTGGTGACAGTGACCGCAATTCAGTTACATTTACTTTAGTGATGGAAAGGGATAGGTATATACTGCAGGGCAAGAGTTATAGCTGGGTGAAGGCAATCATGATGCAATTTGGCAAGATCTAGGATGCATGGGAATGGGAAAGAAAATTGCAGGGGTTATGCAGAATTGAAATGTGGAGCTAGTTCAAATAACAGCCACTCTGTGTGTCCATGATAAGTATGTACCTGTCAGGCAGGGAAAACTAAGTTGAATGAGGGAACTGTGGTTAAAGACATTGAATCTCTTGTCAAGAGGAAGAAGGAGGCTTATGTAAAGATGAGACGTGAAGGTTCAGTTAGGACGCTTGAGAGTTATAAGTTAGCCAGGAAGTACCTAAAGGAGAGCTAAGAAGAGCCAGGAGGGGACATGAGAAGTCGTTGGCAGGTAGGATCAAGGTGGAAGTTGTATGGGGAGTCTGAAGAGATAGAAGCGTTAAATGAATATTTTTCATCTGCATTCACACTGGAAAAAGACAATGTTGTCAAGGAGAATACTGAGATACAGGCTATTAGACTGGACGGGATTGAGGTTCATAAGGAGGAGGTCTTAGCAGTTCTGGAAAATGTGGAAATAGGTAAGTTGCCTGGGCCAGATGGGATTTATCCGAGGATTCTCTGGGAAGCTAGGGAGGAGATTACAGAGCCTTTGTCTTTGATCTTTATGTCGTCATTGTCTATAGAAATAGTGCCAGAAGGCTGGAAGATAGCAAATGTCCCCTTGTTCAAGAGGGGATTTTGGTTGCCTCCCGGGTGCTAGGGTCCGAGACGTCTCGGACCGTGTCTTCAGAATCCTTAAGGGGGAGGGTGTGCAGCCAGAGGTCGTGGTACACATTGGCACCAACGACATAGGTAGAAAGAGGGGTGGGGAGGTCATTCAAGAGCTCAAGGAGTTAGGCTGGAAGCTAAAAGCTAGGACAGACAGAGTCGTCATCTCTGGGTTGTTGCCGGTGCCACGTGACAGTGAGGCAAAGAATAGGGAGAGAGTGCAGTTGAACATGTGGCTGCAAGGATGGTGTAGGAGGGAGGGCTTCAGATATTTGGACAATTGGACTGCATTCTGGGGAAGGTGGGACCTGTATAAACAGGACGGGTTGCACCTGAACCAGAAGGGCACCAATATCCTGGGGGGTAGGTTTGCTAGCACTCTTCGGGGGGGTTTAAACTAATTTGGCAGGGGGATGGGATCCGGACTTGTAGTCCAGCAAGTAAGCTAGCTGTGTGTCAGGATGCCCAAGACTGTAGGGAGGCTGTGGAGAAGGTAGCACTGACAGGGACTACTTGCGGACACAGAGATGGGCTCAAGTGCGTATACTTCAACGCAAAGAGTATCAGAAATAAGGTGGGTGAACTTAAGGCGTGGATCGGTACCTGGGACTACGATGTTGTGGCCATCACGGAAACATGGATAGATGAGGGACAGGAATGGCTGTCGGAGGTTCCTGGTTACAGATGTTTCAGTAAGATTAGGGAGGGTGGTAAAAAAGGAGGGGGGGTGGCATTGCTAGTTAGAAATGGTATAACGGCTGCAGAAAGGAAGTTTGAGGGGGATCTGCCTCTGGAGGTAGTATGGGCTGAAGTCAGAAATAGGAAAGGTGCAGTCACCTTGTTGGGTGTTTATTATAGGCCCCCCAATAGCAGCAGAGATGTGGAGAAACAGATTGGGAAACAGATTTTGGAAAGGTGCAGAAGCCACAGGGTCGTAGTCATGGGCGACTTCAACTTCCCAAATATCGATTGGAAGCTCTTTAGATCAAGTAGATTGGATGGGGCGGTGTTTGTGCAGTGTGTTCAGGAAGCTTTTCTAACGCAGTATGTAGAATGTCCAACCGGAGGGGAGGCCATATTGGATTTGGTACTCGGTAATGAACCGAGACAAGTGGTGGGCTTGTTAGTGGGTGAACATTTTGGTGATGGTGACCACAATTCTGTGACTTTCACCTTGGTTATGGAGAGAGATAGGTGCGCACAACAAGGAAGATTTTACAATTGGGGGAAGGGAAATTACGATGCTGTAAGACAGGAGTTGAGGAGCATACGTTGGGAGCACAGGCTGTCAGGGAAGGATGTGGTGGAAATGTGGAACTTTTTCAAGGAGCAGATACGACGTGTCCTTGATATGTATGTACCTATCAGGCAGGAAAGAAATGGTCGTGTGAGGGAGCCTTGGTTGACGAGGGAGGTTGAATGTCTAGTAAAGAGGAAGAAGGAGGCTTACATAAGGTTGAGGAAACAGGGTTCAGACAGAGCAGTGGAGGGATACAGGATAGCCAGAAGGGACCTGAAGAAAGGGATTAGGAGAGCTAAGAGAGGGCATGAAAAATCCTTGGCGGATAGGATCAAGGATAACCCCAAGGCATTCTATGCGTATGTGAGAAACCTGAGAATGACGAGAACGAGGGTAGGTCCGATCAAGGACAGTAGTGGGAGACTGTGTATTGAGTCGGACGAGATAGGAGAGGTCTTGAACAAGTACTTCTCTTCAGTATTTACGAACGAGAGGGACCGTATTGCTGAAGAGGAGAGTGTGAAATGGACTGATAAGCTAGAAGAGATACCTGTTAGGAAGGAAGATGTGTTGGACATTTTGAACAACTTGAGGATAGACAAGTCCCCCGGGCCTGACGGGATATATCCTAGGATTATGTGGGAAGCAAGAGAGGAAATTGCAGTACCGTTGGCAATGATCTTCTCGTCTTCACTGGCAACGGGGGTGGTACCAGGGGACTGGAGAATGTTGTGCCCCTGTTCAAAAAAGGGAATAGGGATAACCCCGGGAATTACAGGCCAGTTAGTCTTACTTCTGTGGTAGGCAAAGTAATGGAAAGGGTACTGAGGGATAGGATTTACAAGTATCTGGAAAGACACTGCTTGATTAGGGACAGCCAGCACGGATTTGTGAAGGGTAGGTCTTGCCTTACAAGTCTTATTGAATTCTTTGAGGAGGTGACCAAGCATGTGGATGAGGGTAGAGCAGTGGATGTAGTGTACATGGATTTTAGTAAGGCATTTGATAAGGTTCCCCATGATAGGCTTATGCGGAAAGTCAGGAGGCATGGGATAGAGGGAAATTTGGCCAATTGGATAGAAAACTGGCTAACTGGTCGAAGGCAGAGAGTAGTGGTAGATGGTAAATATTCAGCCTGGAGCCCAGTTACAAGTGGAGTTCCGCAGGGTTCAGTTCTGGGTCCTCTGCTGTTTGTAATTTTTATTAATGACTTAGATGAGGGAGTCGAAGGGTGGGTCAGTAAATTTGCAGATGATACGAAGATAGGTGGAGTTGTGGACAGTGAGGAGGGCTGTTGTCGGCTGCAGAGGGACTTAGATATGATGCAGAGCTGGGCTGAGGAGTAGCAGATGGAGTTCAACCCTGCCAAGTGTGAGGTTGTCCATTTTGGAAGAACAAATAAGAATGCGGAATACAGGGTTAATGGTAGGGTTCTTAGTCAGGTGGAGGAACAGAGGGATCTTGGGGTCTATGTACATAGATCTTTGAAGGTTGCCACTCAGGTGGATAGAGTTTGTAAGAAGGCCTATGGAGTATTATCGTTCATTAGCAGAGGGATTGAATTCAAGAGTCGTGAAGTGATGTTGCAGCTGTACAGGAGTTTGGTTAGGCCACAGTTGGAGTACTGTGTGCAGTTCTGGTCGCCTCACTTTAGGAAAGATGTGGAAACTTTGGAGAGGGTGCAGAGAAGATTTACCAGGATGTTGCCTGGAATGGAGAGTAGGTCGTACGAGGATAGGTTGAGAGTTCTCGGCCTTTTCTCGTTGGAACGGCGAAGGATGAGGGGTGACTTGATAGAGGTTTATAAGATGATCAGAGGAATAGATAGAGTAGACAGTCAGAAACTTTTTCCCCGGGTACAACAGAGTGTTACAAGGGGACATAAATTTAAGGTGAAGGGTGGAAGGTATAGGGGAGATGTCAGGGGTGGGTTCTTTACCCAGAGAGTGGTGGGGGCATGGAATGCGCTGCCCGTGGGAGTGGTAGAGTCAGAATCATTGGCGACCTTTTAGCGGCATTTGGATAGGTACATGGATGGGTGCTTAATCCAGGTTAGAAGTTCGGCACAACATCGTGGGCCGAAGGGCCTGTTCTGTGCTGTATTGTTCTATGTTCTATGTTCTAAGATGGAGGATGGGAAAAATTTCTGGCTGTAACAGGCTGCTGCTTTTTTTGAAGAAGATTGGAAGAAGCAAAAATGGCCCTTAGGCCCTTAGTAGTGTGATATGCTCCTCTTGTTCGATGTGGGAGTTTTGAGAGAGTTTACATGTTACTGAGGATTATATCTGCAATAAATGCTATTGCTTGCGAATCCTATCAGATCGAATGGATTGGTTGGAGTGACAGTTAGAGGCAATAAGGAATTTACACGAGCAAGGGGGTGTGATGGATGGCAGTTGGAGGAAGGGAGAAAAGTTGTAGATATAGTCACATAGATGGGTTAACTCCAGGAGAGTTAAGAGAGGTAGGCAGGTAGTGCAGGAGTCTTCTGTGGCTATCCCCATTTCAAACAAATATGCTGTTTTGAAAAATGTGGATGTGATGGATTCTCAGGGGAATGTAGCATAAACAGCCAAGGTTTTGGTATTGAGACTGGCTCTAATGCAGTGAGGGGTACATTGAGTTCCAAGAGATCGATTGTGTTAGGGGCACAGACACGTTTCTGTGGCCAGCAGTGAAAAATCAGAATGGTGTGTTGCCTCCCTAATGCCAGGATCAAGGATGTCTCAGAGGGTGCAGAATGTTCTCAAGGAGGAGAGGGCCCTTCAGGAGGTCATTGTACAATTGGTACCAAAGACATGGGAAGGGAAAGGATGAGATTCTGAAGGGAGAATATAGAGTCTTAGGCAGGAATTTAAAAAGAAAGTTCTTGAGAGTAGTAATATCTGGATTACTGCCGGTGCTGTGAGCTAGTGAGGGTAGGAATAGATAGAGCAGATGATTGCATGGCTGAGGAGCTGGTGTATGGGAGAAGGATTGACATTTTTGGATCATTGGAATCGTTTGGAGTAGAAACGACCTGTATAAGAAGGACGGATTGCACCTGAATTGGGACTAATATACTGGCAGGGAGATTTGCAAGAGCTGCTTGGGAGGTTTTAAACTCGTAAGGTGGGGCGGGGGGATGCTGGTGTTGGTGTAACCCAGGAAGAGACTGAGGAAAGAGATCAATCTGAGACTGATTTGGAGATGCTGGTGTTGAACTGGGGTGGACAAAGTTAAAAATCACACAACACCAGATTATAGTCCAGCAGGTTTAATTGGAAGCACAAGCTTTCAGAGTGCTGCTGACAACCACTTGATGAAGGAGCAACGCTCTGGAAACTAGTGCTTCCAATTAAAACTGTTGGACTATAGACTGTGATTTTTAACAATCTGAGACTGGTACGGTTGAGAACAGAGGTAAAAACAATGACTGCAGATGCTGGAAACCAGATTCTGGATTGTGGTGCTGGAAGAGCACAGCAGTTCAGGCAGCATCCAAGGAGCTTCGAAATCGATGTTTCGGGCAAAAGCCCTTCATCAGGAATAAAGGCAGTGAGCCTGGAGCGTGGAGAGATAAGCTAGAGGAAGGTGGGGGTGGGGAGAAAGTAAGCATAGAGTACATTGGGTGAGTGGGGTGGGGATGAAGGTGATAGGTCAGGGAGGAGAAGGTGGAGTGGATAGGTGGAAAAGGAGATAGGCAGGTAGGACAAGTCCAGACAAGTCACAGGGACAGTGCTGAGCTGGAAGTTTAGAACTAGGGTGAGGTGGGGGAAGGGGAAATGAGGAAACTGTTGAAGTCCATATTGATGCCCTGGGGTTGAAATGTTCCGAGGCGGAAGATGAGGCGTTCTTCTTCCAGGCGTCTGGTGGTGAGGGAGCGGCGGTGAAGGAGGCCCAGGACCTCCATGTCCTCGGCAGAGTGGGAGGGGGAGTTGAAATGTTGGGCCACGGTGTGGTGTGGTTGATTGGTGCGGGTGTCTCGGAGATGTTCCCTAAAGCGCACTGCTAGGAGGCGCCCAGTCTCCCCAATGTAGAGGAGACCACATCGGGAGCAACGGATACAATAAATGATATTAGTGGATGTGCAAGTAAAACTTTGATGGACGTGGAAGGCTCCTTTAGGGCCTTGGATAGAGGTGAGGGAGGAGGTGTGGGCGCAAATGTTACAGTTCCTGCGGTGGCAGGGTAAAGTGCCAGGATGGGAGGGTGGGTTGTAGGGGGGGGTGGACCTGACCAGGTAGTCACGGAGGGAACGGTCTTTGCAGAAGGCGGAAAGGGGTGGGGAGGGAAATATATCCCTGGTGGTGGGGTCAGTTTGGAGGTGGCGGAAATGTCGGCGGATGATTTGGTTTATGCGAAGGTTGGTGGGGTGGAAGGTGAGAACCAGGGGCGTTCTGTCCTTGTTACGGTTGGAGGGGTGGGGTCTGAGGGGGGAGGTGCGGGATGTAGACGTGTGCGTTGGAGGGCATCTTTAACCACGTGGGAAGGGAAATTGCGGTCTCTAAAGAAGGAGGCCATCTGGTGTGTTCTGTGGTGGAACTGGTCCTCCTGGGAGCAGATCCGGCGGAGGCAGAGGAATTGGGAATATGGGATGGCATTTTTGCAAGAGGTAGGGTGGGAAGAGGTGTAATCCAGGTAGCTGTGGGAGTCGGTGGGTTTGTAAAAAATGTCAGTGTCAAGTTGGTCGTCATTAATGGAGATGGAGAGGTCCAGGAAGGGGAGGGAGGTGTCAGAGATGGTCCAGGTAAATTTAAGGTCAGGGTGGAATGTGTTGGTGAAGTTGATGAATTGCTCAACCTCCTTGCGGGAGCACGAGGTGGCACCAATGCAGTCATCAATGTGGCGGAGGAAGAGGTGGGGAGTGGTGCCGGTGTAATTACGGAAGATCAACTGCTCTACGTAGCCAACAAAGAGACAGGCATAGCTGGGGCCCAGACATGTGCCCATGGCTACCCCTTTGGTCTGGAGGAAGTGAGAGGATTCAAAGGAGAAATTGTTAAGGGTGAGGACCAGTTCGGCCAAACTAATGAGAGTGTCGGTGGAAGGGTACTGTTGGGGATGTCTGGAGAGGAAAAAATGAGGGCTTGGAGCCCCTAGTCATGGCGGATGGAGGTTAGAGGGATTGGATATCCATGGTGAAGATGAGGCGTTGGGGGCCGGGGAAACGGAAGTCTTGGAGGAGGTGGAGGGCATGGGTGGTGTCTCGAACGTATGTGGGGAGGTCCTGGAACTTGGAGGGATAGGACAGTGTCGAGGTAGGTAGAGATGAGTTCAGTGGGGCAGGAGCATGCTGAGACAATGGGTCGGCCAGGGTGGTCAGGGTTGTGGATCTTGGGAAGGAGGTAGAACCGGACAGTGCGGGGTTCCCGGACCATGAGGTTGGAAGCTGTGGGTGGGAGATCTCCTGAGGTGATGAGGTTCTGTATGGTCTGGGAGATGATGGTTTGGTGATGGGGGGTGGGGTCATGGTCGAGGGGGCAGTAGGAAGAGGTGTCCTCGATTTGACGTTTGGCTTCAGCGGTGTAGAGGTCAGTGCGCCAGACTACCACTGCGCCCCCTTTATCCGCTGGCTTGATGGTGAGGTTGGGAATCGGAGCAGAGGGATTGGAGGGCTGCGCATTGTGAGGGTGAGAGGTTGGAGTGGGGGAGGGATGTAGACAGGTTGAGGCGGTTAATGTCCAGATGGCAGTTGGACATGAAGAGGTCGAGGGCAGGTAATAGGCCAGCGCGGGGTGTCCAGGTGGATGCAGTGTGTTGGAGGTGGGCGAAGGGGTCCTCAGAAGGTGGGCGGGAGTCCTGATTGTGAAAGTAAGCTCGGAGGCGACAGTGACGGAAGAATTGTTCAACGTCACGGCGTGTATTAAATTCATTGATGTGTGGACGGAGGGGGATGAAGGTGAGTCCTTTGCTGAGGACTGATCGTTCGTCCTCCGTGAGGGGGAGGTCTGGAGGGATGGTGAAAACTCGGCAGGGCTGGGAGCTGGGATCTGGTGTTGGTGTAGAGCTGGGAGTGGGGGTGGAACCTGTAACTGGAGTGGGTGTGATGGTAGGGGGAAGGGGGGTGGAATCATGAGCAGGGGTAGTGTTCCCCTTGGGGTGAACAGAAGCAAGTCAAACAGTCAGGGCCAAAGCAGAGAACAATGTAGGACTGATAAATTAAACTGCATTTCTTTCAATGCAAGAGACCTAACAGATGAACTCAGGGCGTGGTTAGGAACACGGGACTGGGATGTCATAGCAATTACAGAAACGTGGCTCACAGATGGGCAGGACTAGCAGCTTAATGTTCCAGGATACAAATGCTATAGGAAGGACAGAAAGGGAGGCAAGAGAGGAGGGGGTGTGACGTTTTTGATAAGGGATAGCATTACAGGTGTGCTGAGGGAAGATATTCCCGGAAATACATCTAGGAAAGTTATTTGGGTGGAACTGATAAATAAAGGGATGATCACCTTATTGGGATTATGTTATAGACCCCCTAATAGTCAGTGGGAATTTGAGAAATAAATTTGTAAGGAGATCTCTATTATCTGTAAGAATAATAGGGTGATTATGGAAGGGGATTTTAACTTTCCAAACAAATACTGGGACTACCTTAGTTTTAAGGGTTTAGATGGAGGGGAATTTGAGTGCAAAAGAAAATTTTCTGATTCAGTATGTGGATGTACCTAGTAGAAAAGGTGCAAAACTTGACCTATTCTTGGGAAATAAGACAGGGCGGGTGACTGAGATGTGGGGGAGCACTTTGAGACCAGAGATCATAATTCTAGTAGTTTTAAAATAGTGATGGAAAAGGATAGACCAGATCTAAAAGTTGAAGTTCTAAATTGGAGAAAGGCTAATTTTGACAGTATTAGGCAATAACTTTCAAAAGCTGATTGGGGTCAGATGTTTGCAGGTAAAGGGATGGCTGAAAAATGGGAAGCCTTCAGAAATGAGCTAATGAGAATCCAGAGACAGTATGTTGTTGTTAGGGTAATAAGGAATGCTGGGTGAGAAAAGAAAGTGAGGGTTTGGTTAAGAAAAAGAAGGAAGCAGATGTCACATATAGACAAGATAGATCGAGTGAATACTTAGACTGTAAAGGCAATAGGACTATGCTTTAGAGGGGAATCAGGAGGGCAAAAATGTAACATGAGATAGCTTTGGCAAATAGGGTTAAGGAAATCCAAAGGGTTCTTACAAATAAACTAAGGACATTAGATTCGATTACTTACAGTGTGGAAACAGGCCCTTCGGCCCAACAAGTCCACACCGCCCCGCCGAAGCGTAACCCACCCATACCCCTACATCTACATCTACCCCTTACCTAACACTATGGGCAATTTTAGCATGGCCAATTCACCTGACCTGCACATCTTTGGACTGTGGGAGGAAACCGGAGCACCCGGAGGAAACCCACGCAGACACGGGGAGAACGTGCAAACTCCACACAGTCAGTCGCCTGAGGCGGGAATTGAACCCGGTTCTCTGGCGCTGTGAGGCAGCAGTGCTAACCACTGTGCTAACCACTATGTGGGCGGCACGGTGGCACAGTGGTTAGCACTGCTGCCTCACAAGCGCCAGAGACCCGGGTTCAATTCCCGCCTCAGGCGACTGACTGTGTGGAGTTTGCACGTTCTCCCCGTGTCTGCGTGGGTTTCCTCCGGGTGCTCCGGTTTCCTCCCACACTCCAAAGATGTGCAGGTCAGGTGAATTGGCCATGCTAAATTGCCCGTAGTATTAGGAAGGGGTAAATGTAGGGGTATGGGTGGGTTGCGCTTCGGCGGGGCGGTGTGGACTTGTTGGGCCGAAGGGCCTGTTTCCACACTGTAAGTAATCTAATCTAATCTAATCTAACTAAATCCCGAGGACCTGATCAGTGTACCTAGAACTCTGTGGGAAGTGAGGGAAGTGATTGCTGGGCCCCTTGCTGAGATACCTGTATCATCAATAGTCATAGGTGAGATACTGGAAGACTGGAGGTTGGCTAACATGGTGCCACAATTTAAGAAAGATGATAAGGAATAGCCAGTGAACTATAGACCGGTAAACCTGACGTCGGCAGTGGGCAAGTTGTTGGAGGGAATCCTGAGGGACAGTATGTACATGTATTTGGAAAGGCAAGGACTGATTAGGGATAGTTAACATGGCATTGTGTATGGGAAATCATGTCTCTCAAACTTGATTGAGTTTTTTGCAGAAATAACAAAGAGGATTGATGAGGACAGAATAGTAGACATGTTCTATATGCAGTCAAGTGTGGTGCTGGAAAAGCACTGCAGGTCAGGCAGCATCCAAGGAGGAGGAAAATTGACGTCCGAAACCTCGATTTTCCTGCTCCTCGGATGCTGCCTGACCTGCAGTGCTTTCTCAGCACCACACTCTTGACTCTAATCTCCAGTATCTGCAGTACTCACTTTCGCCGAGTGCACTATATGGACTTCAGTAAGGTGTTCAACAAGGTTCCCCATGGGAGACTGGTTAGAACATAGAAGGTAGAACAATACAGTGCAGAACAGGCCCTTCTGCACTCGATGTTGCGCTGACCTGTAAATTAATGTAAGCCCATCTTCCTACACTGCCCCATCATCATCCATGTGCTTATCCAAGAATTGTTTAAACCTCCCTAATGTGGCTGACTTAACTACATTGGCAGGCAGGGCATTCCACACCCTGTGTGAAGAACGTGCCTCTGACATCTAAAATTCTATCACCCCTCAATTTGTAGCTATACCCCCTCGTGCAAGCTGACATCATCCTAGGAAAAAGACTTTCATCATCTACCCTTTCTGATCCTCTAATCATCTTGTATGTCTCTATCAAATCCCTTCTTAGCCGCCTTCTTTCCAATGAGAACAGACCGAAGTCTCTCAGCCTTTCATGCTAAGACCTTCCCTCCAGACCAGGCAACATTCTGGTAAATCTCCTCTGCACCTTTTCCAATGCTTCCGCATCCTTCCTGTAATGGGGCGACCAGAACTGTACACAACATTCCAAGTGTGGCAGCACTAGCGTTTTGTATAATTGCAGCATGACATGATGACTCCGGAACTCAATCCCTGTACCAATGAAATCTAACACACCATATGCCTTCTTAACAGCACTATCAACCTAGGTGGCAACTTTCAGGGATCTATGTACGTGAACTTTAAGATCCCTCTGCACATCCACACTATCAAGAATCTTTCCATTGACTCAGTATTCTGCCTTCCTGTTATTCCTCCCAAACTGAATCACCTCACGTTTATCTGCATTGAATCCCATTTGCCACCTCCCAGCCCAGTTCTGCAGTTTATCCAAGTCCCCCTGCAACCTGCAGCATTCTTTCACTCCACCGACTTTAGTGTCATCTGCAAACTTACCAACCCATCCACCTATGCCTGCATCTAAGTAATTTATAAAAATGACAAACAGTAGTGGTCCCAAAACTAATCCTGTGGCACACCACTAGTAACCGGACTCCAGGCTGAATATTTTCCATCAACTACTACTCGCTGCCTTCTTACATAAAACCAGTTTCTAATCCAAATTGTGAACTCACCGTCTATCCCATGCTTCTGCATTTTCTCCAACAGCCTACCATGATGGAACCTTATCAAAGGCTTTACTGGAGTCCATGTATACCACGTCAACAACCCTACCCTCATCCAAATGCTTGGTCACCTTCTCAAAAAACTCAGTGAGGTTTGTGAGACATGACCTGCCCTTGACTAAACCATGTTGACTATCTGCAGTCAAAGTGTTACTTGCCAGATGATTTTAAATCCTATCTCTCATAATCCTTTCCAAAAATTTTCCTACAACAGAAGTAAGGCTTACTGGTCTATAATTACCTGGGTCATCTCTACTGCCCTTCTTGAACAAGGACACAACATTTGCAATCCTCCAGCCCTCTGGTACCAAACATGTAGATAGTGACGACTCAAAGATCAAAGCTAAAGGCTCCGCCATCTCCTCCCTTGCTTCCCAGAGAATCCTTGGATAAATCCCATCCGGCCCAGGGGACTTGTCTACTTTCACTCCTTCTAGAATTGATAACCCCTCTTCGTAATTAACCTTGATCATTTCTAGTCTAATATCTTGTATCTCATTCTTCTCATCAACAATATTCTCCTTTTCCTGAATGAAAACCGATGAGAAATATTTGTTTAGCACCTCTCTGATCTCCACGGGGTCCACACACAACTTCCCACTTCTGTCTTTGATTGGCCCTATTCCTACCCTATTCATCCTCTTATTCCTCACATACCTATAGAAAGCTTTAGGGTTCTCCTTTATTCTACCTGTTAAAGACTGCTCACAGCCTCTCTTTGCTCTTCTTAACTCTCTTTAAATACTTCCGAGCTAATCTGTAATTCTCCATTGCCTGATCTGAACCATTTTGTCTCATCGTCACATAAGCCTCCTCCTTTTGCTTAACAAGAGATGCAATTTCTGTAGTAAACCACGGTTCCCTTACCGAATCACTTCCTCCCTCCCTGCCTGACTGGGGCATACCTATCAAGGACATGCAATATGTGTTCCTTAAACCAGCTCCACATTTCGACTGTCCCCATCCCCTGCATTTTTCTACCCCATTCTATGCATCCTAAGTCTTGCCTAATCACATTATAAATGCCCTTGCCCCATCGATACCGCTTGCTCTGTGGCATGTACCTATCCCTTTCCATCACTAAGCTAAACGTAACCAAATTATGGTCGCTCACTCCAAGGTGCTTACCTACCACTAAATCAAACACCTGGCCTGGTTCATTACCAAGCACCAGATCCAGTGTGGTCTCCTGTCTTGTCGGATCTTTGACAAACTATGTCAGGAAACCCTCCTGCGCACATTGGACAAAAACCGATCCATCCGATGTACTAGAGTTATAGCATTTCCAGTCAATGTTGGGGAAGTTAAAGTCCCCCATAATGACTACCTGTTCCTTTCACTCCTACCCAGAATCATTTTGCCAATCCTCTCCTCCACATACCTGGAACACTGCAGAGGCCGAAACAAAGAACTCCCAGCAAAGTAACCTCTCCTTCTGTTTCTAACCTCAGCCCACACTACCTCAGTAGACAAGTCCTTGTCAAAAGTTCTTTCAGCCACAGTTATACTGTCCTTGACTAGCAAGGTTAGATCTTATGGAATACAGGGTGAACTAGCCATTTGGATGCAGAACTGATTCAAAGGTAGAAGCAGACGTGCCGGTCCAAGCATAAGAGGTACAGTTAGTAAGTTTGCAGATGACACCAAAATTGGAGGTGTAGTGGACAGCGAACAAGGCTACCTCAGATTACAACAGGATCTTGATCGATTGGGCCAATGGGCTGAGGAGTGGCAGATGGAGTTCAATTTAAATAAATGCAAAGTGCTGCATTTTGGGAAAGCAAATTGTAGCAGGACTTATACACTTAATGGCAAGGTTCTGGTGAGTGTTGCTGAACAAAGAGACCTTGGAGTGCAGGTTCATCGCTCCTTGAAAGTGGAGTCGCAGGTAGATAGGATAGTGAAGAATGCATTTGGTATGCTTTCCTTTATTGGTCAGAGTATTGAGTACAGGAGTTGGGAGGTCATGTTGCGGCTGTACAGGACATTGGTTCTGCCACATTTGGGATAATGTGTGCAATTCTGGTCTCCTTCCTATCGGAAAGATGTTGTGAAACTTCAAAGGGTTCAGAAAAGATTTACAAGCGCATTGCCAGGGTTGGAGGATTTGAGAAATAGGGAGAGACTGAACAGGCTGGGGCTGTTTTCCCTGGAGCGCCGGAGGCTGAGGGATGACTTTATAGAGGTTTATAAAATCATGAGGTGCATGGATAGGATAAATAGACAAAGTATTTTCCCTGGGGTGGGGGAGTTCAGAACTAGGGGGCATAGGTTTAGGGTGAGAGGGGAAAGATATAAAAGAGCCCTAAGGGGCAACGTTTTCACACATGTTTTCAGGATGGTGCGTGTATGGAATGAGCTGCCAGAGGAAGTGATGGAGGCTAGTACAATTGCAACATTTAAAAGACATCTGGATGAGTATATGAATAGGAAGGAATTGGATGGATATTGGCCGGATACTGGCAGGTGGAACTAGATTGGGTTGGGATATCTGGTCGGCATGGACATGTTGGGCTGAAGGGTCTGTTGCCATGCTGTACATCTCTTGACTTTAAGGGGAGTAGAGACAACCCTGGTAATTATCGACCAGTGAGTCTTACTTCGGTTGTGGGTAAAGTGTTGGAAAGGGTTATAAGCGGATTTATAATCATCTGGAAAGGAATAATTTGATTAGGGATAGTCAACACAGTTCTGTGAAGGGTAGGTCGTGCCTCTCAAACCTTATTGAGTTCTTTGAGAAGGTGAACAAACAGGTGGATGTGCTTTATATGGATTTCGGTAAAGGGTTTTTTTAAGGTTCCCTACAGTAGGCTATTGCACAAACTATGGAGGCATGGGATTGAGGATTTTTTCGCGGTTTGGATCAGAAATTGGCTCACTGAAAGAAGACAGAGGGTGCTGATTGATTGGAAATGATTATCCTGGAATTCAGTTACTAGTGGTATAACACAAAGATCTGTTTTGGGGCCACTGCTGTTTGTCATTTTTATAAATGACCGATGAAGACGTAGAAGGATGGGTTAGTAAATTTGCGGATGACACTAAGTTTGGTGGAGTTGTGACAGTGTGGAACAATGTTGTATGTTACAGAGGGACATAGATAAGCTGCAGAGCTGGGCTGAGAGGTGGCAAATGGAACTTAATGTGGAAAAGTGTGAAGGATTAACAGGAGTACAGAGTACTGGGCTAATGGTAAGATTTTTGGTAGTGTGGATGAGCAGAGAGATCTTGGTATCCATGTGCATAGATCACTGAAAGTTGTCACCCAGGTTGACAGGGTTGTTAAGAAGATGTATGATGTATTAACTTTTATTGGTAGAGGGATTGAGTTTCAGAGCCATGAGGTCATGTTACAGCTGTACAAAACCCTGGTGCAGCCACACTTGTTGTATTCCGTGCAGTTCTGCTCACTGCATTATAGGAAGGGTGTGGAAGCATTGGAAAGGGTTCAGAGGAGATTTACTAAGATGTTGCCTGATATGGAGGGAAGGTCTTTTGAGGAAAGACTGAGGGACTTGAGGTTGTTTTTGTTAAAGCAAAGAAGGTTGAGAGGTGATTTACTTGAGACATGCAAGATGGTCAGAGGATTAGGTAGGTTGGGCAGTGAGAGCCTTTTTCCTCAGATGGTGGTGGCTGGCACAAGGTGACATAACTTTAAATTGAGGGGTGATTGATACAGGACAGATGTCAGAGGTAGGGTTATGGTAGGGGATTTTAACTTTCCAAACATAGACTGGGACTGCCATAGTGTTAAAGGTTTAGATGGAGAGGAATTTGTTAAGTGTGTACAAGACAATTTTCTGATTCAGCATGTGGATGTACCTACTAGAGAAGGTGCAAAACGTGACCTACTCTTGGGAAATAAGGCAGGGCAGATGACTGAGTTGTCAGTGGGGGAGCACTTTCGGGCCAGCGACCATAATTCTATTAGATTTAACATAATATTGGAAAAGGATAGACCAGATCTAAAAGTTGAAGTTCTAAATTGGAGAAAGATCAATTTTGAAGGTATTTGGCAAGAATTTTCGAAAGCTGATTGGGAGCAGATGTTTGTAGGTAAAGGGACAGCTGGAAAATGGGAAGCCTTCAGCAATGAGATATCGAGAATCTAGAGAAAATATATTCCTGTCAGGGTGAAAGGAAAGCCTGGTAGGTATAGGGAATGCTGGATGACTAAAGAAATTGGGGGTTTGGTTACGAAAAAGAAGGAAGCATATGTCAGGTATAGACAGGGTAGATCAAGTGAATCCTTAGAAGAGTATAAAGGAAGTAGGAGTATACTTAAGAGGGAAATCAGGAGGGCAAAAAGGGGACATGAGATAGCTTTGGCGAATAGAATTAAGGAAAATCTAAAGAGTTTTTACAAATACATTAAGGACAAAAGGGTAACTAGGGAGAGAATAGGGCCCCTCAAAGATCAGCTAGGCGGCCTTTGTGTGGAGCCACAGAAAATGGGGGAGATACTAAGTGAGCATTTTGCATCAGTATTTACTGTGGAAAAGGATGTGGAAGATATAGACTGTAGGAAAATGGATGGTGACATCTTGCAAAATGTCCAGATTACAGAGGAGGAAGTGCTGGATGGCTTGAAACAGGTAAAGGTGGATAAATCCCCAGGACCTGATGAGGTGTACCCGAGAACTCTGTGGGAAGTTGAAGAAGTGATTGCTGAGCCCCTTGCTGTGATATTTGTATCATCGATAGTCACAGGTGAGGTGCCGGAAGACTGGAGGTTGGCAAACGTGGTGCCACTGTTTAAGAAGGGCGGTAAGGACAAGCCTGATGTCGGTGTTGGGCAAGTTGTTGGAGGGAATCCTGAGGGACAGGATGTACATGTATTTGGAAAGGCAAGGACTGATTAGGGATAGTCAACATGGCTTTGTGCATGGGAAATCATGTCTCACAAACTTGATTGAGATTTTTGGGGAAGTAACAAAGCGGATTGATAAGGGCAGAGCGGTGGATGTGATCTGTATGGACGTCAGCAAGGCATTCGACAAGGTTCATCATGGGAACTGATTATCAAGATTAGATCCCATGGAATATAGGGAGAACTAGCTATTTGGATACAGAACTGGATCAAAAGTAGAAGACAGAGGGTGGTGATGGAAGGTTGTTTTTCATACTAGAGGCCTGTGACCAGTGGAGTGCCACAAGGATCGGTGCTGGGTCCTCTACTTTTTGTCATTTACATAAGTGATTTGGATGCGAGCATAAGTTAGTAAGTTTGCAGATGACACCAATATTGGAGGTGTAGTGGACAGCGAAGAGGGTTACCTCAGATTACTACAGGATCTTGACCAGATGGGCCAATGGGCTGAGAAGTGGCAGATGGAGTTTAATTCTGATAAATGCGAAGTGCTGCATTTTGGGAAAGCAAATCTTAGCAGGACTTATACACTTAATGGTAAGGTCCTAGGGAGTGTTGCTGAACAAAGACACCTTGGAGTGCAGATTCATAGCTCCTTGAAAGTGGAGTCGCAGGTAGATAGGATAGTGAAGAAGGAGTTTGGTATGTTTTCTTTTATTGGTCAAAGTATTGAGTACAGGAGTTGGGAGGTCATGTTGCGGCTGTACAGGACATTGGTTAGGCCACTGTTGGAATATTGCGTGCACTTCTGGTCTCCTTCCTATTGGAAAGATGTTGTGAAACTTGAAAGGGTTCAGAAAAGATTTACAAGGATGTTGCCAGCGTTGGAGGAATGATGCTATATGGAGAGGCTGAACAGGCTGGGGCTGTTTTCCCTGGAGCGTTAGAGGCTGAGGGGTGACCTTATAGAGGTTTACAAAATTGTGAGGGGCATGGATAGGGTAAATAGGCAAAGTCTTCTCCCTGGGGTTGGGGAGTCCAGAACTAGAGGGCATAGGTTTAACGTGAGAGGGGAAAGATATAAAAGAGACCTAAGAAGCAACTTTTTCACACAGAGGGTGGTACGTGTATGGAATGAGCTGCCAGAGGAAGTGGTGGAAGCTGGAATATATGCAACATTTAAGAGGCATTTGGATGGGTATGTGAATGGGAAGGGTTTGGAGGGATATGGGCCAGGTGCTGGCAGGTGGGACTAGATTGAGTTGGGATATCTGGTCGGCATGGACGGGTTGGACCGAAGGGTCTGTTTCCATGCTGTGTACATCTCAATGACACTATATAGATGAAAATGGAATAACGTAGGTCAGATAGCTTCAGATTGATTTCACTGGTCGTCGCAAAACCGAGGGCTGAAGGGCCTGCACTGTGCTGTAATATTCTATGTTCTATGTCTTATGCTGTGACCTAAACTGACTTACAGTTTTAGAGTGCACACGTGTTAGTAAATGAGTTTGGATCATAGTTGCTGAAGCGGAGGTTGTTGAGACTTGTTGGGCGAGTAATCCAACTAAACATAGCAAGTCATGGTTTTGGGAATTAGTTTTTGGTCTTTCTGAGATACAGAAACAGCCCATAACACATACAGGTGGTCATCAAGGCTACATGTGGATAAGGAGTCAAAGAAAACCTAGATTAGACCATGAATATATGATTGTTTTACACTAGCATGAAAAGCAAGCAAATTTCCTATCATGATAGTGGATTGCAGGGATGACAGAGAATAAACCAACCAGTCATGTCAAATTATCTGTAGCGATCAAGACTAATGAGTAGACATGATGGAATCGTTGCATGTTCCAAAATGTACAGCTTAAGCGATTGACCTTGTACCAGGTTTACAGGAAGGAAAAGGAGTTTGAAAATGGGAGGGTAGATGGGTAGTTGACAAGTAAATGGCAGAGTTTTTGAGGTAGGATTTATTCTGTCCATTTTTAAAGGAAGATTGCATAATGAAAAGCTGCTTATGAGTTCCGGAAGTGTTGAGTTGAAATGGGGTCTGTGAAAAACGTGCAATTTATGAATTTCACCTCTAATAAAAACAATAATTGATAAGAAAACGTTGCAAACAGGAAATTAATTGAATCCTAGTGCAAATGGAACAAGAGGGGAGTGGCCAAACAAGTTCAAGCCTGTTAGAACATAAAACATAGAAAAATACAGCACAGTACAGGCCCTTTGGCCCTCGATGTTGCGCTGATCCAAGCCCACCTAACCTACACTAACCCACTATCCTCCATATGCTTATGCAATGCCCATTTAAATGCCCATAAAGAGGGAGAGTCCACCACTGCTACTGGCAGGGCATTCCATGAACTCGCGACTCGCTGAGTAAAGAATCTACCCCTAACATCTGTCCTATACCTACCACCCCTTAATTTAAAGCTATGCCCCCTCGTAATAGCTGAGTCCATAGGTGGAAAAAGGTTCTCATGGTCAACCCTATCTAAACCCCTAATCATCTTGTACACCTCTATCAAGTCACCCCTAAATCTTCTTTTCTCCAATGAAAACAGCCCCAAGTGCCTCAGCGTTTCCTCATATGATCTTCCTACCATACCAGGCAACATCCTGGTCAACCTCCTCTGCACCCGTTCCAGTGCCTCCACATCCTTCCTATAGTATGGCTACTAAAACTGCACACAACACTCCAGATGCGGCCGCACGCCGCACCAGAGTCTTATACAACTGCAACATGACCTCAGGACTCTGGAATTCAATTCCTCTACCAATAAAAGCCAGTATGCCATATGCCTTCTTCACCGCACTATTTACCTGGCTGGCAACTTTCAGAGATTTGTGTACATGGACACCAAGATCCCTCTGCTCATCCACACTACCAAGTATCCGACCATTAGCCCAGTACCTCATCTTTTTGTTACTCATACCAAAGTGAATCACCTCACACTTACCCACATTGAACTCCATTTGCCACCTTTCTGCACAGCTCTGCAGCTTATCTATATCCAGCTGTAACCTGACACATCCTTCCTCACTGTCAACAACTCCACCGACTTTCGTATCATCCGCAAACTTGCTCACCCAACCTTCTAACCCCTCCTCCAGATCATTTATAAAAATGACAAACAGCAATGGTCCCAAAACAGATCCTTGCGGAACACCGCTAGTAACGGCACTCCAAGATGAACCTTTACCATCAACTACTACCCTCTGTCTTCTTCCAGCCAGCCAATTCCTAATCCAAACCTCCAACTCACCCTCAATGTCATGCCTCCGTATTTTTTGCAGTAGCCTACCATGGGGAACAAAAATTAATGCCAGAAAGTTCTTAATACTACATACTGCAATTTCAGCTGAAGTAATAGAGATCAGTGCTTTGCAATTGTGTACAGAACTGTAGGGATCCTGCACTGAAGGAATAGAGTCTTTCTGGGTGGATGTTGAAGGCAGCATCGGAGGAACCTCAACTTTTGTCTGGCATAGAAGGAAAAATTATTGTTGGTTCACAGCATGTTGGTGGGTGTGTCCCTAACTCTTCACGTAGAACATCTACCTTTCCCAATCTTGATGCACACATTCTCATTTTATTGTTTCCATTGTAAATCTTTCTCGTACTGTTTTTCTCCAGTGTGGTTTCTTTGTACTGTTTCTGTAGTTATGGGAAAATGGTTCAAGTGTTTGCTTATTTTTTTTTGTCTTTTGACCTTGTTTGTCAGGATAAACGGTAAGGTTTAGAGAGATATGGGCCAGGTGCAGGCAGGTGGGACTAGTTTGTTGGAATTGTTTGTTGTTGATCTGCTTACCGAGCTGATAGGATATTTGGCAGATATTTTGTCTCCTTTCTCGGTGACATCAGTGCTGTATTGCCTCCTGTGAAGCACTGCTGTACTGTTCTGCTTTGAATTTGTGGTTCCGTTCGAGCTGTTTCCGGTTGGTGCTAGTTCCGGTTTTCCAATGCTGCAGTTTGTATATTGGAGCCAGGTCAATGTGCTTATTAATGGAGTCCAAGGATGTGTACCATACTTGCACAAATTATCTTCTCTTGCTGTTTTTTTTTGTTTAACCTGACCTAGTATCATAGTGTTGTCCCAGTTAAACTCCTAGTTCTTGTTTTCCATATCTACCGATACCAGGAAGAGTTGGTCGTGTAGTTTGGTTACTAGTTGGTGTTCATGGATGCGGGTCATTTTCTGTCTGCCTGTTTGTCCTATGTAGTGCTTAGTGCTGTCACTGCATGGGATTTTGTAAATAGATACCCCCACAGCTTCATCCACAGACATTTGGTAGACAAGAAGACAAGACACTTGCTACTCTCCCATTCGTGAAAATATTTCAGTACTGACAACTAGATTGCTCCGACCACTAGAGGTCTTGATAGTACATAAGCCAACAGCCACTCTCAGACAGTGACTCACCAGAATAAAGGACCCAATTCCCACAACTTGCAGGACAAATATAATTTACAAAATCCCATGCAGTGGCTGCATTAAAAGCACGATGTAGGACAAACAAGCAGACAGCTAGCAACCCACAACCAAGTGACATGACCAGCTCTGTCTGGTATCCATAAACATGGACAACAAGAAGTATGAGTTTGACTGGGACAACACAATGATACTAGAAGAGGCTACACAAAGAACAGCAAGAGAATTTCTGGAAGCATGGTACTCCATCCTCTGACTCCATCAACAAGCATGTTGACCTGGATCCAATATACAAACTGTCGCAGTTAAAACCCGCACCAACCGGAAATAGCTTGAACTGAACCACATAAATTCAAAGCAGAGCAGTACAGCTTCACAGGAGGCAACACAGTGCTGATAATGTCATCTAGAAAGTAGATGAAACATTTGCCTACAATCTTAACAACTTGGCGAACAGGCAAACAATTAACCCAATCAGCTCCTGACCTACAGATCTTCACAGAAACTTTGAAGTTTGAGATTATGTTTGGCATGGGCTAGTTGAACGGAAGGGTCTGTTTCCATGCTGAATGACTGACTCTATTATAACACAAATGATTCATGCACTGTTTTAATCCAAATCTTTTATAGAGTGATAGAGTCATATAGCACAGAAACAGACCCTCCTTTCCAACTCGTCCACACCGCCTACGTTTCCCTAACTAAATTAGTCCCATTTGCTTGCTCTTGACCCTTATCCCTCTAAACCATTTTCCATTCATATGCTTATCCAAATGTCTTTTAAACGTTGTAACTGTACCTGCATTTACCACTTTCTGTAGTTCATTCCATTTCATTTCATTTCACATCTTCCATAAGTTTTCATCATTGTCTTTGAACTTGGCTTCATGACACTTTGTTTTTATTTCTTCAACTTTAGTCCCAACTGGCAATGGTTCAGAGATGGTATCCACTTAACAGATGCAAGCCATTACACGTTCAACAACAAAGAGCACAGTTTGACCCTGAAAAGTGCCAGTCCTGAAGATAACGGCGTTTATTGCTGCTGTGCAAGGAATGCTGTGGGAAATGTTTGCAGCAATGATAATTTCACACTGATGATCATTGGTAAGTTATGAATTGAATTTTGCAAGCCTGGACAGCTGCAGGAAAGGGTATTAGAGCAGGCAAAATATACTGCGTTAACACGTAAAAGTAACCTTGTAAAATTCATGACCTTTTGGGAAATGGACATTATGGATTTTTAATGAACTTTTGGGAGAGTCCTATCAAGACATTTGGGTTTGGTTTTAAGAAAATCCTGGATCTAATTAGGGGTGTTGAGATGTATAGATAATTGGCCAACTTACTACTGGAAAAATAGGTTAATTATATACAATTTGACCAGCATTTTCAGGCCTTGTGTTGTGAATCTCCAAGATTTAGACCTCACTATTCATTGCCACAAGTGACACTGCCCCTTAGTTTCTCTCATTTTCAAGAACTGATTAAATTTGAAAATGCCCAATGAACTCACTGCAAATCAGAACACAAGTACATTGTTACAGTGTGATAATTGGTAATGCTACTTAGCTCAGAATGGAAACTCTTTATGTTCGGTCTTGTATGTATGTATGTGTACAGTCAGTCATTTAAAGGGAATCAGTTTAGCTCAGTTGGCTGGATTATTGGTTTGTAAAGTAGTGTAATGCCAACAAGCGTGGATTCAATTCCCATCTCTGGTTTGAGGTTACCATGAAGGTGTCTCCTTCTCAACCTCTTCCCTCTTCCCTCGCCTGAAGTCTGGTTGCTCTTAGGTTAAATCACCACAGGTCGCTTTTCTCTAATGAGAGAGCAGCCCCTATGCTCTGTTAAGACTATGGTGAAACAACAGCATCAGTTGTTATAAGATTTTAAAAATGTCATTTTTAAAAATTCTTTTGATAGGAAATGAGTGTTGCATTGTTGCTCATCTCTAATTGCCCTTGAACAGAATAGCTTGCAATGTCATTTGAAAGGGCAATTAAGAGACAGCTATATAGCTGTGCATCTGGAGTCACGTGGACCAGTTTAAATAAGAATGACAGGTTTTCTTCCCTACAAGACTTTAGTCATTGAGATGAGTCTTTACAAACATTGAGAGTTTCATGGTCTCTGTCATTGAATTGGCTTTCAATTCCAGATTTATTAATTGAAATTTTAAATTCCACCACTTGTTCTTTTCAGATTTGAACCCCTGTCCTCAAAACATCAACCAGAGCCTCTGGATTTCTCGTCTAATGATTTAGCACTATGCCATCCTTCCATCCATGTAGTTTTTCTTGGATTTTTTTTTTTCTTTTTCTCTTAAGCTAATCTTTGATCCTTTCTTATTTGCCAGTAATTCTTCTCCTCTATCTGTCCCTTTAAACTACAATGTGTATATTTATGATTATGGAAATGCATGTTTACCATTAACTGAGAGCTGAAATTTCCCACAGCACACTCAACACTGTTACCTGCCTGTACTTCCAGTAAATAATGCTGAGAAGCCCTGCTGCAAAACGATCCTGCCATTTGCTTGCTATTTTCAGGATGGAAGAAATTTATATTCCTCAAAGAAGAGAAATTAATGGTTTAAATTTACCCTCCCTGCCGCCACCATGTTGGGGAGATAATTGGGCACAGATGCTTGGATGAATTAACGAGACAGAACAGTCTTTTGCATCCTTGAGATTGTGTATCTACTTTTCTAAAAAGGAATAGTGGAATTATTTTTCCATTCATTCATTGTGGCGACTGGAAAATGCATATTAAGAGTATTATACAGTATTACCCTGCCATATTGATTAGTCCAATAGATCTTAACACTTACTAAACAAGATTAATGCATGTGTGCAAAAGAACTGGAGTTTTATTTTTTTAATCATAGAATCCTGACAGTGCAGAAAGGGGCCATTTGACTCATCTTGTCTGCACTGACCATCCAAAGAACGTGCCACCCAAACCGACACTCTGCATGTGTTTTTTTTAACCATGGCATCCACCTAACCATCACATCCCTGAACACTACCATAGAATCATAGAATCCCTACAGTGTGGAAACAGGCTATTTGGCCCAACAAGTCCACACCAACCCTCCAAATAACCCATCCAGACTCATTTTGCCCTATTACTCTACAAGGAGTTTGCACATTCTCCCCGTGTCTGCGTGGGTTTCCTCCGGGTGCTCCGGTTTCCTCCCACAGTCCAAAGATGTGCAGGTCAGGTGAATTGGCCATGCTAAATTGCCCCCTAGTGTTCGGTTAGGGGTATGGGTGGGTTGCGCTTCCGCGGGGCGGTGTGGACTTGTTGGGCCGAAGGGCCTGTTTCCACACTGTAAGTAATCTAATCTAATCTAATCTAATTTACCCCTGACTAATGCACTTAACCTACACATCCTTGAGCACTATGGGCAATTTAGCATAGACAGTTCACCTAACCTGCACATCTTTGGATTGTGGGAGGAAAGTGGAGCACCCAGAGGAAACCCAGGCAGACACGGGGAAAATGTGCACACTCAACACAGACAGTCGCCAGAGGCTGGAATCGAACCCAGGTACCTGGCTCTGAGAGGTGGCACTGCGAACCACAGGGCCACCATGCTGCAATTTTCAGCATGGTCAGTCCACCTAACCTACACACCTTTTTAGATTATGTGAGGAAACAGAAGCACCTGGTGGAAACCAATGCACACGTGGGGGAAATGCCTGTGTGGAGTCAGCAGTTTCTCAAAACTGGAAACTAACTCAGAGCCCTTGTGCTGAGAGGCAGCAGTGCTAACCACTGCAAGCCATTACTGATCTTTAATTAGTTTGTTAATCCTATATATGGATTAAATTCTTATATTTTAATGATCATATGCAAAAAGCGCACCTTTTTCTACATATTTTAACGTCTGTTATATGGGCTACCAGCAGTGTTTTGGATGAATAAATTGAATTGTATGCAGCGACAGTTGAAGTTACTTAGGCCACAGCTAGAGTGCTGTGGTACAGTTCAGTATAGAAAGCATATGTGTGCATTAGAATGGAGGCAGAACAGATTCACTTGAGTGTTGAATCAGCTCTGAAAAGAGACTTGGTACACTGGAGTCATTTTCCTCTGAGCAGAGAAGGCTCAGGGAGGATTTGATTGAGATGTGCAAAGTTCTCAGGGGCATAGCTCAGGAGAATCTTCTCCCATTAATAGAAGGGACAGTAACCAGAGGGCACAGTCTTAAGGGTAAAGAGCAGGAAGATGAAATGGGATTTGAGGAAAAATGTTTTTAATCCAGAGAACTTGGAACTCACTGTCTGAAAAGGTGGTAGAAGTGGCAATCACTGAAATATTTTAGAACAACTTAGATGAACTCTTGAAATGCCATAGCTCACAAAGCTACTCATTAAAAGCTGGAAAATGGGTGCTTTTTGTTTAATGACTACACAGACATAATGGACTGAAAGTCCTTTTCCAATGCTGTAAAAGCTCTGACACTCAAGTATAGGTGCTTAGGACTGAAGCTCTGATTCATCAGATCTATTGCAAGTCATTTTCAATAACTATTTGTGATTTGACAATGTGACTTAACTTTGAAAGTTGACCATGTTTTATCTGCAATTCCTTTATTTCTGTCTGTGAAGTTCTTGAAAGTTTCAACTGAATAAATTCCAAAATGCATTGCTGATGCACAGTGTGAGGCCTTGGCACTAACACATGATGTTACAAATGGGCTTACCACAGCAGTAACTGGAGCTGGTGATATGCTTTAAAGATTTCTGTCACTTAGTCTGGAAATTTTGGGAATGTCAGTATTTGAAAGGTCTGCACACTTGGGAGAGTTAATTACTAAGCAAAATTAATAAAAAATATTTCATTTTTAGTGTTTTTATTTTCTTGGGAAATATTTATTAAATATTTAATTTAAATCAAACAAAAGTTTGAAGTCAATAGTGGGTGAATTTGTAAGGAGACTAAACTGAAGCAAAGCAGGAAATTGGCTGAAGATCAAATAACAGCACATAATTGTGCACTGCTGGCTATCTTAATAGATTTTTAAATTTGTTTAACAATTCTGCCTCCATTATAAATTTTGATTATGAAATTCTGTACTTCAGCAATCACTTGAGTACACAATCAACAAAAACCTGAACTTTTGGTATTAAATAAAATTTGTCATCTTTAATTTTAACTAGTGAGAGATGGTAACTTGACTGGCAGGCATTGAATAACAGTGTATGCATTTGTGTTGGCTTATAGAGCATGCACTGAAGAATTTAATTTTTCTGATGTCTGCCTTTCTGCAATTTGTGTAAATGAAGTTCACTTGGATCTCTTCTCCAAATTAGGCAGCCTAAATCCAATTCCTCATCACTGATTCACAGCGCAAGTTATATACAGTATGGTAGAGTTGAGCAGTTTGTGAAGGCGATTGGTATCAGAATGATTTAGACTCATCTCATACTTAATTAAAATAGATTTGAAGTGAATAAGCTGATTTCAGTCTTAGTCCGGTTATGCTGGCCCAGCCAGTGAAACTCATAATCTCTGAATTTAAAAATAATTCACCATTTCGGAAAGTAGGAACAGGTGTAGGCCGTTCGGTTTCTTGAGCCTGCTCTGCCGTTCAGTAAGATCATGGCTTATTTGTGACCTAATTCCATATGTCTGTCTTGATTCCATATCTCTTGATACCCTTGCTTAATAAAATTTGTCTGTCTCAGATTTAACTTTAACAATTGAATTAGCATCAACTGCTGTTTGAGGAAGAGAATTCCAAGCCTCCACTACACTTTACATTTAGAAGTGGATTAAAAAAAGGGAGTGTCAGAGATACTGACACTCTGAGAGATGACTCTAAAGTGGCAGTACTAAAGTGATGTGTAAACAAAGGGTGACTTGGTGACGGGATACTGCCCTCTGGTATTATTTCACTTATGTCCTCAAACTCACTGACTTTTGTGCATTTACAAAACCATGTTGATTATCTTGAATCAGTTCTTGCTTTATCAAATGCATTTAAATTCTATCTCTTGGAATCCCTTCCAACAACTTATCTACTCTGATGTCAGATTCACCGGTCTATAATTTCCACTCTTCTCCTTGGCAAGTAACATTGATGTCACAAGTGCCACATAATAGTTATCTCCAAAAGAATAGAATCCAACCATTGCCCTTGACATTCAGTGATCTCTCTGAATTCCTCCATTATCAACAGCTTGTGGGTTACCAAGGGGTTAGCAGATATTGAAACCAGACCAGCCATCTAAATACTATGCCTACAAGAGCAGGTCAGAAGCTAGGAGTTCTGCAGGCAGGAACTGAATTCCTGACTGCCCACTGCCTACTTATCACTTACAGGGTGTAATTCAAGTAAGTGTGTGATGGAATACTTCCCACTTGCCTAGATGAGTGCAGTTCCAACAACATTCAAGAAA